>NC_064292.1:22317822-22355385 GCF_019186545.1 Solanum stenotomum
TTGATGTGAGGTCAAAATACATATTTTTAATCATTATTTGCCTCACATTTAGTATTTATATTTGTCCTTTATGAGCATAAATTTTATGGATTGTGCTAAATTGTGTATTTTATTTGTAGGATTAAATTGATGGAAAATTGGAGATGTTTGGAGCTAAAACGAATTAAAGATGAAAAGTTGAAGAAGGAAATCAAGCAGGCAGCTTAATGGAAATAAGTTAATATAATATTAATATAATTTATATGCAAATAAGGAAAGAAAAACTTACCTGCTGGTCCACGTATCAGGCAGCAACATCAAAAGAAGTTACACGCACAAACTTGGAAGCTACACGCGGAGAAAAAGGAATCCAATTCCTTTCGGGTTTTGATTTCCTAATTTGTTTGGACTCAATTATTTTATTTAGGGTTTCCTACATCTATAAATAGGGCATGGAAATAATTATTAGAAAAGCCAAGAACCAAGATACAAGACACAATATAAATTTTCTTCTAGCTTAGAAACTTTGGAAGAGCCGCCGTGGAGGCCGGAGAATTGTGGTTTATTCTTTCTTCTCCTTTATTATTTATTTGTATTCGTGCTTAATAAAAGAAAGTTTAGCTATTGTTCTTAACTTTTTATGATTAACACAAGCATATTTATTTTAATGAATTTTGATTGTGTTTTTGAGATAATGAGTAGCTAACTTTCATAACTAGGGTTGTGGGAACCATAAGCGATTAACAAAGTATGAATAATAACTAAGAAATTCTTGAATAGTGTCTTGCATGCATTGATAATTCTTTCGTTTAGAAGTCTTTTTAACGAGTGCACACGTAAGAACTCGCCTTGTTGCTACTTGCCGGACCAAGGAGGTAATCAACAAGAAAAGAATTATCAACATAGATTTAGTGTAATACTATCTAATAGGCTAGTGTCAATTGGTGCGAAGTAATAACTAAGCCAAACATCGATTATGATGTCTAATATGAGGTAAAGGTGAGGGTTAGTAAATTATACACACGTAGCCGGACCAAGGTGCGGGGTGAAATTCTCTAGATGCCGGACCAAGGATTTAGAGATACCTAACTTATCACTTTGCATGTAATACACTAGAAAAGAATTACTATTATTAGGACTACCGCGTTATGAGCGTATGGGGAACACATTCCTAGTTACTTTTCATAATCTGAATATAAATAAATACTTAGTTCAAAGCTATATTTTTATTATTTTTATTTTATTTTATTTCAATTTAAATCCCCCATTTTTATAACGACTATCGAGTTAAATATTTACTATTGACAATATTCTTCCATATTTTTTGTGGGATCGACCCCGACTCATAGTTGGGTAAATATATTGCATACGATCGTTTATATTTCTTTTCAAGAAGTATATTTGAACGTTATCACCCTTCTTCTGTTTCATCACCGTTTCATGCTTGCCTTCAACTTCTTCACGTTCTGGACCATTGGGCGGTATAGTACTGCTTTTCGGAAATATTTGACGAAGCGTCGACTGCTCCTTTTATCGCATTTTTTATCCTTCTCCTTCAGGGCTTCGCGTACTGGAACAAAGGGCGGCGTGAATCCTTTTGGCGTATCGCCAAGTGTGCTTGGCGATGCTCAGGCTTCAGCTTCTTTGTTCTTTTCATGCTTTTTGTTCCTTTTTGCGCCTAAGTGTCCATGCTTTCACTAAAACTTCAAATACCTGAAACTTAAGAGTTTTCTTCAGATATTTAGACAAAATAAGCATTCAAGGACACTATTCTTATCAAAATAAAGCCCTAAATTAGTCCAATTTGTGGACTCATCACCGCTACGTGGACAAAATAATTTTCAATACTTAGGAATAGGTCCGCGTCGCGGACCTTGTACCTATTTTTTGTTTGATTTTTTCTTCCTTATTTTCTAACCCCAATTCGCCTAAATTCGATTCTTTTTCTGAATCTCTCTTTAGATTAAGATACCCAATACATGTACACAAGAATATAATCAAACATAACTCTAAAATCAACACGATTTTCTCAAGAACTCATCAATCTCATCTAAACTCAACAACGAAAGCCACTTTCAAGAACACAATTCAAGAAAACCAAACTTTCAACTTTCTAGAACAAATTTCGCTGAAATAAAACATGATTGTCATGTGGATGAACAAACTCAATACTATGGAAGCTTAAATACCTCTTAGGGATCAAACCCATGGCAAAAATTCGCAACAAAACTCAAGAACCTCGACGAACGCCTTGATCCTTTCCTCTTTTCTATTATTTCCTCTTCTTGAACTCTCAAATAAAACCCTAGCCATATATTATGTTTATAAAACTGAAACTAATCAGATTAGACCCTTAAAAACATACTAAAAATGAATCAAATCTGATTGGGTAAGGAAAAGTCCAAACTATCCCTTACTATTTTCGGGTAACTTTCCTTAACTGGACAACTTGACTTCAATAAGGCATATCTCACTCATCTAACCTCGAAACTTAGCAAACTCGGTGGCGCTAGAAAGATAATTCAAAGACCGTTCATTTGATATCTTGTAGCCCACTAAACTCATCTTGTACTGAAGGTTATGGTCATTTGAAGTTGACTCAAAACTTAAAGAAACTTAGGAATGATTTGAATGAACTCTCTTTAGTTCTTTTTGGAACTCAAGGTGCTATATCTAGTGACCTTGACACTTAGGAAAATTGTAAATTCCTTGGTAAAATCTTAGTCACTATCGAGTCTTAGTTTGAATTCTGGGGTATTACATGTACGTATAATATAGTGTACGAAGAAATCATTCAAAAAGCATTTACCTAAAATCCTAAATTCTCTATCCTTCATATGCCAGACCTACTAAGTCTAAAAGGTTACCAAATGTCTCCCATAACAGTTATAGCAAGACTCTACATTGCACAATAAGATTAGTAAAGATTATATCAAATGAACTCTAAAATTATATATGTCATGCAATAGAAATGCATTTCCATTTTGTCCATGCTTTATGGTAATATATGTTTTCGCCTTCAAGTTTACATATTAGCTTTGCATATTCTAAGTTGATACTTAGTAAAACACAACCCCTCTTCTTGCTAAGACGAAATGATGGTTGTGTCTTCAGGCATCTGACAATTTATTAGATCATTTCTACACAAGTAAATAAACTTCTTATGTCCTTTTCAATTCATTATTTTTAGCTTTTACATATTCTCAACTTATTTAACTAAATTTTGAGCATCTATATATTTGACATACGCGGGTAACATATGGACTCTTAACTACGCCAATTTTGTCAATATTTGGGACAACTGAACTGTTGATGGTTCGCAAATTGACTACTTACGGTGTGATTTTGACCATTATATGGGTGGTGCTCGAGAGGGTAAATGAGAAACCCGACTCTACGAACCCAAGGAAAGGAATATCAAATAGCTATCATTACAGGTCCATTTTCAAGGAGGAAAAATTGATTGACCTCTTTTCTATTGCCTGCAGTATTATTACAGTTTGTTTGAAGAATAAGTGATGATGAAATCTCCACTTCTTCATTTCTACAATTTGCTAACTATAACTGTCATCGAGCCGTGTTTTCTTCACTGTTGATAATATTGGTGTCCTTTTTTATACTCGGTAACTTTCTTTAATTTTTGTAGGTTTAATGACATTTGACAAGAAAAATATGTCATTGGATTTTAAGTGGTTGTATAATTTCTTCGCCTTTAAGGTTATTTTGTCCAATTCTAGTATTTTTCCCTCTTTTAGTTTATCGAATTTGTTAGATTCCAAAAATTGTTGTGTATAGGGTAAATATTTAGGAAGTATATATATAGCTCTATAGGGACTTGTGTCCGTGCATGTAAGTAAATTTACGTTATCAAGTTGTTGATTTAATTTTCCATTTGGATATGCAGTTGGATTCTAATGTTGGTTAATATGTTTATTAACACAAACTAGTATGTGCTTATATCACAAGGAAGACTTCCTTTTAATACAAAGAATTATTTGTAAGGTAAGTTATTTATTTTTCATAGAGTGCAAGTTTAGGTATATAAATAGCAAACAATCTCCATTTTTAACATATCTTATTCATTTATCAGAAAGCTCTGCCTTCATTGTACTATGTCTTTGCTTCTTAAAGCACCTAATTATGAGAACCAAAACAAATAAGTATAAATTTCTTTAACATGTGATCCATTCACTGTATTACTTCAAAAACAATGAATAGTTGATGGATTTATACAATGTCCCTTCACTTACACTACATCAAAAATGAGCTTTAGCGGCAATTAATTAACAATTGCCACTAAATATATATTTTTAGCGGCAATTAGCACTCTTTGTATATGTCCCTAAACACTTTAGAGAAATTGGATCTAATGGCTCTTAACTAATGACAGTAAAGACTTTAGCACTCTTTATTAATGTGTCTATTTATTGCCACTAAAAGTTGTTTTTGTTGTAGTGTTACTATTTGTGTACTATACATTGGAAGACAATAGGGTGATATTGTATTCATTTTGTCCCTATTGAAGATGGCATCGTTATGTCGATTATTGTCTAATATATGTAATCCATACATTTTGTAAATATAAATTTGATTTTCTATTGAGATATAGCAAAAAATTCAATTGATTCCTAATTAATGGTCAACTCTACACGGGTGGAGTAAAGGTGCAGTGAGGGTTACTAGCTTTCTTGTTGAGACTTTCACTGCACAATTATTCAATTAACTGCATGTTCTTCACTAGAGAAGAGGAAAATATCATCCATGGTGCTAATGCTATACTACTTTTTCTACCATACTCACGAGATAACACAAGATTTGATGACGGTGTTAGGAATCCATCGAATACATCTATGTCTTGGAGCTGAATTACGAACACAACACCACAATATACATAGCACTGGAAATTGTACTACACCATTGTGCCATATTCACTGGTAAATAAACACGTGTACTACACATGTCCTTCTACCTCCTCCATTTTCCCATAACAGTGCTTTGGCTCTTACGTCATTTTTTCATCTTTCCATCATCTTCTACTTTTGTATTATCATTCTCCCATACTCACTGTTGGCGAAGAAAAGGCTTTTAGTAACTGATAGAAAAATAGAGAAGAGTAATTTGAGTCTCGAGCTGGTGCCTCAATTTTGGTGATGAAATTTCACATTTGACTTCTAAAATCGGAGGTAATTTTCATGCTAATTTAAATTTATGTAGTTTTCCTTTTAGTTTTCGAAAATCTTTTGAACTTTTGGTGCTCTTTCTTTAATTGATTTTGCAGATACATGTACTTATTACTATTTTATCTCAATTTCGTAAGTGTAAGATTGTATCAAGAAAAATTGAATGAGAATATAGAATGACTTTATGAGCAAAATTCTCAATGGTTAGTACTATATGACAGTAGGTAGTCATTTTTGGCGATCTTCCTCCCTTTTTGGCTGCCTTGATGTCCCAAAATTTAGAAGTAAACTAATATTTTCTTTGAGTTAGTTTACCTAAAACAAATTTAGCATTAACCATACAGTATTAGCTAAATAAACAGTTTTCTTTTTTCCTTGCTATGTAAATCCCACTATCCATTTGCAACACATGTTATTCTATGTTATTAGCCTACTACTATGTGGCTCTCTGGTTCACAATTATGTCCTACACGGAAGAAGAACATGTATCTCTACCTAGCACTAACAAGAGGAACATTAAAAAGGTCAAATCGTTGCTAGCGAGGTAGAAATGAAAACAACATTTTTTGAATCTAAATCTTCAAGCAGCGGTATCTCAATTGAACCACCCATGCTAATAAAGAAGTTGTGAAAGGTTAGTCGAGCAGTATGCAACTTTGTCAAGTTTCTGGGTGCCTCACTAATTTACATTTTGCGTCAAGTGGATATACTACACTCAATTAGGTATATTGTATTATACTGTCATCTAAATAAATGTTCAATATTAAGATAACTATCACTATAAAACTAAAACATTTTGGCTATAAAATTGTAAGTTCTGCTTCAGTTGTTTGACGTAGTCATCCTGCAATGAATTTATTATTTTCCATATAACGGGCCGCTCAAATGGTGTTTAGTCAAAGGCCATTTATGTTTTTGACTGGCAACAGTGATAGGTGAAATACCTTTTCTATATATTTTATTTGCCTTGCGAAATGAACACTTTTATGCTCTTTTTTTTTCCAGTTTAGGAGGAGAAATATGGGTCCTATTTTGTTTAGTTTGTATTGAATCATTACGTACTGCACATATAATTGAATGATACCTCTGACATTGTTATCGCTTTTACAGGGTGTGCAACTATTCAGTCAACGATATGTCCCATCAATTTAACCCTCCAACATCATTTTCTCTCGGTTAAAATAGATAATAGAATTGTGTGCACAAACAGGTAAATGTTGGGCCTAGGAATGATATATATATATATATATGTCTGTGTGTATGTATTATAGGAGAGATGATAGCGCGTACATGTCAGCGCTACAATCAATCTCTATTTTTTTACTTTTAAAATATCAATTAATTACTTATTGATTATTAATTATCTATAATAAAATTAATAATAAACTACAATTTATTTATTTTTTAAAAAGATAATAATTTAAAGTAGTTTCAATTTATTTATTTTTGGAAAAAATGTGGCAATGTTTACAAACCATATAAAAGATTTAAAAAGAAACAAAAAAAAAGAAAAATATAAAACCCAACAAATTTCACGTTCATTTAATGTCACGACCCAATCCTACACCTGGGATATGGCCGCCACTCAAGAACCATTGTTAGTCCCCAAGTGAACCCTCATCCTGGCTGACTACAAGCGGAAGACAAACTTGAGCATACATAAGCATCAAATTGAAAGAAACGTTTAAAACTGTTTATTGAATGTCAAAACTAAACTAGATATACTGCGTATGAAACATAAGTTTTAAATAAAATATCTGAAACTGCAAGACTCTCCAAAACTGTCTATCTATAAAGCCTTTACTATCAAGAAAGGATGTCGGGACAATACCCACGACACCTCAAAAATACTAACTATAAAGTAATTGTGAAGTCCTCTGGAATACAAGAAGGCTCACCAAAGCTAACTGGAGTGTAGAATGATCTCAACGAAGCTCCTGTTGGTAATCATGAACACTTATATTCGTATCATAAAAGGATGCAAGTCGAATGACATCAGTACATGGAATGTACGAGTATGTAATATAGATGAGTACACAAATAACTGAACCGAATAGATGAAAGCAACTCAACTGAATCAATGCATGAACATGAAGTGAAACCCATTTAAGCTTTACAATAAAATATACACTGAAAGCAACATGAAAATAATATACTTTACTCGTGGAGAATTTCTCTAACCGAAAACCGTTACTGTGAGCCTAGCAATGATACCTTGTGGGGGGTATAGGATGATATCGTGAGTATGGATCCATCTAATTAGCCTTCTGAGAGGTAGTTAGGAGTCGCATGAAGAATCAATGCTATCCTATCCTACGCTGGCTACGTAGTTCTATGGGACTTCCGAATCATAAAAGAATCTAACCCAACTCAGTGCTCGATACAACTCCCAAAATAATTAATATAACTTTGTGCTCAATTCATCCATTACATAAAATGAACTTCTTACATTACTTGAAATACTTTTCAAAATATGAGACGTGTTTACCTTCTTGAAAACATGCACTTATGAACTTATCTTTCAAGTCCAATAATATATATATTTAAACTCTTAAGTCCTTATGAAATAGAACCTTTAAACTTTTTTCTCAAAACTCGTCTTTACTTCCTCAAAATCTCAATTTGAAACTCAAGTGTTGAATTTAAAAAACTTTCAACAATTATAACTCAAAATAAGGTTCATGCTGAATTATAGACATGAACAAATCAACTCAAGGATCTCAATAACAGTATGAAAACTCAATGCTTAGGAATATAATTTTTTAAACGAAACATGAACTCAAGAACTCAAAATCAACTTATCTCAAGAATACTCAAATCTAGGGAAAGAATCCTAGATTACCTTTTTAATGATCTTAAAGCATAAGTAGGGCATTAGGATGAACTAGTACAACACTATGATAGCCTTACATATCTGCAAAAACAAGGTTTTTGAAGAATCTTGAAGAAGAACTTGATTAGAATGCTTGAAACCCTAGCTTAAAGGAGAAAAATCAAAAAAACCTTTCTTGAGATTCTTGAATTAGTTTCTTGAAATCTCTATGGCCAAGATTTATGATTTCTATTAGTGATTCATAATTGTATTGAGGAATTTGAGTTGGAAAGAATGACATTCTTGGAGAAAAACTTACCTTGAAGAAGAATCTTGAAAAATATGGAATGACTCTTGAAAAAGATTGAAAGAATCTTAAATAGTGTTTTGCCCTAGGATTTGAGAGAGAAGAGAATGATGGATTAAAAGATGGAAATAGGATTGTTTAGGGCTTTATAGGAGTTAAGAAAATTGGTTTTAAGGTTTTCCTAGTGGTATAAGGAGAAAAAAAATCACCTTATTCAGAATTTTCCCGCAGCTAAAATGGAACTATACTACACCAGTTACTAATATGGTCATAACTTTTTACTCAAAAATTGAATTGTTGCGAAATTGGTGGAGTTTAAAATATAATTCAAAGAGCTTTAATTTGATAGGTTATGGGCCACATAACTCTTTATATTCTAAGAGATGGTCATTTTAAGTTAACCTAAGTAAAATGTTATGTCAAAACTTAATCGGTAAGGAAACCTTCAACTCAACTTTATGTTAGGAGTTTTTAGTGACCTTAATTGATACCCAAAATCATTCTCACGCTAAAAAATTTACCTTAAAACCTAAGAAAAATTAAGAGTCACTCAGTATGACCTTATAAATAATTCAAGAATTGTTTGGGCTTAACTTGTAAATTTTTGGGGTGTTACATTTAACTTCCCATTTTTCTTGCCCACTATGTTTACAAACTATATAAAAGGTTTTTTTTTTTAAAAAAAAAAAAAAGACCAAAAAAAAAAGAAAATATAAAACCCAACAAATCCCTCGTTCATTTGACTTCCCATTTTTCTTGCCCACTTCTATTTTAAGATTAAAAAATTAAAAACTTTTCAATCTGAATTTTATATATATATATATATATATATATATACATATACATATATATATATATATCTGTATCTATATCTATACTACCTTAAAAACATGAACTCCTAAACAGAATGTTGAATTACTATAATACCCCCCAATTAAAAAAACTCAATTTATTTTATTTATTAAATTAATTATTAATATTATATTAAATGTAGATACCATTTCATATTAAAGGGTTGTGCTTTTCTCAAAGAGATTTGACTTTTTCAAAGGGTTGCAACTTTTTTGACGGGTTTTGACATTTTCGATGAGTTGTGAAATTTCTGAAGGGTTGTGATTTTTCAAAGGGTTGTGACTCTTTCAAAGGGTTATGCCTTTTCCGATGAGTTGTGACTTTCGCAAAAGGTTGTGATTTTTCTGATGAGCAATGACATTTTCGAAAGGTTGTAACTTTTTTGATAAGGAACAATTAGCACCTATTCATACTACTATTTGTTAGCTATAAATAGAGGGTTTCCTCTCACTTTTAAACTACAATTTTTTTTAAAAATGTCTACTCTTCTTCTTCTTAAAAAATCTCAAGGTTATTTGCTATAGTTAAGTAAGTTCAAAATTCAACGAAATTCGAAATACTATATAAGAAAGAGTTGGTGAACATATTGTAGCAAACTATTCATAAATTCACACTCATATTTTTTCTTACAATTTCCATGAGCTAATAGTGACGAAAAGTTGTGGGAAAGACAATAATAATATACAAAATATGAAAAAAGTCACATGATTTGGGTAAGATATTTCTTCTTTCGTTTTTTATTTTTTAATTTTTTACCCTCAAATGAAGCAGTTTCTTTCTAATTTTGCTAAAACAACGGCCATCAATGTTGTCCATTGAATCAATAGTTTTGATGTTAAATCCACTATTTTAAAAATACTTTTCACTTTTACTTATAATATGATAATATAGACATGATAATAATTATTTTTAATATATATGTAAGTAAAAATGAACAACGAAATTAAAGTGTTGGTAACAAGAGATTTTAATCAAATGGAACACTATTGTCACGCCCTGAGCCTACATCCTGGACGTGGCTGGCACTCAACAACCATTGCTGGCCCCAAACGAACCCTTGGTCTGGCTTACTAACTTAGCGAAAGACTATATGCATATTTATAATGATCAAAACTTAGAATGTTTAAAAGTAAACATTCAACTTGGCCAAAATGGCAACCTCAAGTCTCAAAAACATAAGCCAATAATAAAGTAGTGACAAATGAATTTAACTAACTGACTGTCTGTCTATGAAACCTCTAAATAAATGAGATGGATGTCAGGACAGGCTCATGACATCTTAATGAACTAATAATAAAACTGAAAGCAATAAAAGGAGTCCTCCGGAATGTAATGAGGCTCACCAACTGACTTTGGAGTGCTCACTTGATCAACAATTCACTGGATGCCGATCCTAGTTACTTATGTCTGCATCATAATAAGATGCAGGCTAACTGGCATCAGTACATTGAATGTACGAGTATGCGAGTTGGAATGCTAAGCACAACATAGGCTTGAAAGGAATCTGAAGAACTTACCTGGCCCAATTCAACTCAACATAACGAAACTCATTTCAATATAAGGCAGTTTAAAACAAGTGCAATATAAAGAAAAGTTGTTTAAAACATGATGTCAACTCTGTGTGTATGCAAAGATACATATAACTCTGAAATGTATGTAAAAATACAAATAAACTGTGTATATAAGAATACAAATACTTCTGTGGGAGTTTCTCTGACCGACAACCATAACTTAAGAGCTATTGTGATGAAACAATGTTTTGTCTCACGCTGCCAGGGCCGTCCTATACCTTGCCGAGGCTATAGAACCTGAACTACTAAGTGGATCCACTAGTCTATGCTAACAAGCACTAAAGGAATCATCTAAAGAGTATGACCCTTTTCTACCCATGGTGGCTATATGGTTTATGGGGGCTGAGAGTTGTCTGAACTCTACCCCATAGCAGTGCTCAATACTACTCCCAAAAATAATATAATATTAGCTCTTATGTTTATAACATACTTCTTCTTGTTTTTCTAGCTCTAAACCATCTAAACTCTATGGGTTCTTTCCCCAAACACTCAGAATCGAGTATATGTTCAAAGCACATCAGATTCTAATCAAAATCAAACCTAAATTCACGAATTCTAATCAAACAACTCCTCAACGATTTCAACGAATCAAGAATTTAATAGAATTTCAACAAACCCATCAAGAACTCAATTTCTAAGCTTTCAAGAACTTAAATTCGCTAAAATAAATCATGATTGGCACGTGGGTGAACTAACCCAATGCTATGTGATCTCACATACCTTGTAGGGATAACCCCCGACAAAATCCACAAGCTAATCTCAACGAATCTTGAACGTTCTTCTCCATTCTCCTCTTTTCTCCTTTTTCCAAGCCCTAGCGTGAAATTCACTTTTCTAAACCTGACTAAAATCTGAGTTTACCCCAATTAAACTCCTAAAAACAAATTAGAATAATTCTGTAATGAAAAGACTAAATTACCCTTTTAAAATCCGAATTTAAACTTTTCTTAATCCAGTAGCCCAACTTCGAAAGGGCATATCTTACTTATACAAACTCGGAATCGTGCAAACTCAGCAGCGTTGGAAAGATCATTCCAAGATCTTTCCTACCATATTTGGAAGTACCTCTAACTTACCCTGAGCTAGAGGTTATGGCCGTTTGAAGTTGGCCAAAACTCAACTTTTCCTAACTTAAACAAATTTCCAGATTTTCATTTTTTCCAAAAATGATTATTTCCAGTTCATAGCTTCTTCCTAGCTATTTCAAATTGCGAGATGTTAAAATATCTCCCCCTTAGGAACATTCATCCTCAAACGATATTACTTCTTACTAGGCTAAGGGTGGTAACATCAGGTTCAAACACCCAACAAGCAAATGCAAACAAACAACATGCTCACTCATAATTTAAAGAGTACTACGAAGAGAATTAGTACCTTGGTCTGCACTTTCTCCGGATTCAAAGAGATGTGGATGTCTCTTCTTCATATCCTCCTCAGCTTCCCAAGTAGCTTCCTCAACAAATTGGTTCCTCCAATGGACTTTGACTGATGCTACCTCTTTTGTCATCAACTTGCGAACTTAGCGATCGAGAATCTCAACTGGAAACTCCACATAAGATAAGTTATCCTTGATCTCAATATTTTCAGTTGGTATGATCAATGAAAGATCACCCATGCATTTCTTCAACATGGAGATGTGAAACACTGGATGAACTACGGCTAACTCTTGTGGTAGCTCCAACTCATAAGCTACATTACCTACCCTTTTCGATATTCTGTAACGGCCAATATACCAGGGACTAAGTTTCCCTTTCTTACCAAATATCATAACACTCTTCATGGGTGAAACTTTAAGATATACCCAATCATCTACGTCAAACTCTAACGCCCTTCTCCTGATATTAGTGTAGGATTTATGACAACTCTGCGCCGTTTTCAACCTCACTTGAATCACTTTCACCTTCAGCTTAATGAACTAGATCTGGTCCTATCAACCCTGCTTCACCAACTTCAAACCATCTAATAGGAGATCTGCATCTTCACCTATAAAGATTCATTTGGAGCCATCTGGATGCTAGAGTGGTAACTATTATTGTATGCAGATTAAATAAGGGGTAGGTGATCATCCCAATTACCTTTGAAATCAATCACACAGGCCCTCAACATATCCTCTAAGGTCTAAATAGTGCGCTCTGCTTGACCAACTGTCTAAGGATGAAAAGCAGTACTCAAGTTCTCCTTTGAACCCAAGCCTTTCTGGAATGACGTCAAAAACTGTGCAGTAAATTGAGCACCTCTATCTGATATAATCGAAATAGGGACTCCATGAAGTCTTACCACATCCTGAATATACAGCATGGCATAATCTTCTGCTGAATGGGTGGTCTTTACCGGCAAAAAGTGGGTTGATTTTGTCATTTTGTCGACAAACACCCAAATAGAATCATATTGCATACGAGACCTTGGTAAACCTGTGATGAAGTCCATATTAATCATCTCCCGCTTCCATTCTGGAAGTTCTATATTCTGAGCCAAACCACCGGGCCTTTGATGCTCTACTTTAACTTGTTGGCAATTTGGGTACTTAGCAACAAATTTTGTAATGCCCTTCTCCATGCTATTCCACTAATACACCTCTCTCAGATCACGATACATCTTTGTGGAACCCGAATGAATGGAATATCTGGAGCTATGAGCTTCTTTCATAATCCTCTCTTAGAGCTCATCCACCATTGGTACACACAACATGCCTTGATAGCTCAATACACCATCTCCCCCTTGTTCAAAAGCCATTACTTTTTTCTTATGAACATTTGCCTTCAAGAAGGATGTCTATTTCGAAATCAATTTCTCTCTCGAAAGGGACTCCGGGAAGATCATCTGGAAAGACCTTTGGAAATTCACTCACAAATGAAACTAATTTAATAGGCAGTGTCTCAACACTAGAGTCACTAACTCGGACGAAGTGATAAATGCACAATGTAGAAGCTCACTTTCTGGACTTAACATATGAGATGAAAATGCCCTTTGGCATTGTTGTACTACTCCTCCTCTCCAAAGTAGGCTCATTAAGAAACTAAAACTTGATTACTTGAGTTCTACAATCAACTAAGGCATAACTACCATGAAGCCAACCCATACCTAGAATAGCACCAAAGTCCACTATGTCTAGCTCGATTAAGTCCGCCATGGTGCCCTTGTAATTGACAGAGATGGTACAATCACGAAAAACTTTTTTTGCTAGAATAGAATCTCCAACAGGTGTGGACACATTGAAAGGCTCAAGAAGTTATTCGGGAAGAATATCAAACCTTATAGTTATATACGGAGTCACAAAATATAGACTCACACTTGGATCAAGTAATGCATACACATCAAAAGTAAAGATTTTGATCATACCCGCGATAACATCTGGTGAATTCTCCTGCTTTTAGTGATTGGTTATAGCATACAGACAGTTTTCTCCTCCACTTGTCCCTGAAGTAGGTCATCTCGGAGCAGCTCTATCTACCAGGGTCGTCGAAGAAGATGGGGCTCTATTGCCCCCATTATCATTACGTTACCGGTTCTTAGGGTCTTCCCTAAAAAAGTGAACTCGTACTTCCACACTTGTAGAAAACATCAATGCCAACACGACATTCTCTAGGATGGAGATTACCACACTTACCACATAATGGGTTGCGAGTGAACCCTTGTGCTACACTGCGCTGCGACTGAGAGCCTTGAACTCTAAAATTTTGAGAGTTCTAGTTTCTATAATCATTTTGCCCCTTGGTACAGGTGCATTAGCTGATGATGGAGCAGGTCCAGATGACCTTTGCTGAAAGGATGATCGGTTCATATCCCCAGTTTTCTGGTGGCCGGACTCATGACTTGTTGTCTTTGCTCTCTTGCTATGGAACTCTTCCTTACCTTTCAACTTGCCTTCCTCAACCTGTTGCAGATGAATCATAACCCTGGCCATGTCCATGTATCCTATCAACATAGCCGTCTTACCTTCCTTACTAAATAAGCGGGATAGTCAAGAAAAGAACAAGCTCATTCTACTCATCATATCCGCCACCATCTCAGGAGCAAAGCAGGATAATTGAGTGAACTTGAGGTTGTACTCTTGTACACCCATATATTCCTACTTCAGATTAAGAAACTCTCTTACCTTGGCTTCCCTTAGTTCTCGAGGAAACAAGCGCCTACAAAAAGCATCTTCGAACACAACCAACTCAACAGTGGTGCCCATGTTGCCCTCTTTTTTTCCCACTAATCATACCATATCCTAGCAATACTTTTGACCTGGTATGTCGCAAACTCCACACACTCGACATCAACAACATGCATGACCTCAAACACCTTCTAAAGTTCATCCCTCATTGAGCTTTGATCCAGTAGATTCTAGGGGACTCGTTCTCAAAAATTCTTGGACTCTAGATGCATCATTCCCATCCTGATGTTCACCTCCTTAGTGACCAACATGTGCTATCAACACTTAAGTCAAGGATGGGAATGATTTCTTCGAGCATTGGGAACCTTTTGATCGTGATGATTAACATTTCTCCTAGTAGGATGTCCTCGAACAACTCTTTGTAGAGGCATGATCCGAAAGATACGCGTAAGCACAAGTTAGAAAAAAACTTTCATAGAGTTGAACTCTATTGCACGAAAAGGAGTGAGAAGAGAGTGAAATTTTTCCTAAATGTTGTAGCTTCCCAATTATAGATGTGGCGCGCTTCACACCGATAACAAGGGCTCTACAGACACGCGTGTCTTCACAGATACCCTAGGACTCTTGAACTTTGTGCTCTGATTCCAAGTTTTCAGGACTTGGGCCTACACCCTAGACGTAATTGGCACTCAAGAATCATTTCTGATCACCAAGCGAACCCTTGGACTGGCTACATGACTTACATGACTATAAGCAATACGCGAAAGCTTAAAATAGATGAACATTTAAGCATTAAAGAAAGTCTTAAAATATCTTGCAAATACTTAATATAAGTAATAAGTTAAATAAACAACCTGAGAAAACAATGGAAACATCAAATCATGTTTGTCTATGAAGCGTCTAACAATGTAAGATAGATATCGAGACAAGACCTATGACACCTCCAATACTACTAAGTTGAATGAAAATGGAGTTCCCCGAAAGCAAGGAGGCCTCACCAAATACTGTATGTCAGTGAATAGTGATCTCAACGAAGCACCTTGTGATGATCCTAAGAACATGTATCTGTATCATAATAAGATGCAGGGCGAATGACGTCAGTACACTAGTAAGTTATTGGGCTAGAATAAACAATTAACTGACCTGAATGACTGAAAGCAATATAATTGAATCGATATATGAATATGGAGTGAAAAACTTTTAAGCTTTACAATAAGATATGTAATAAAAGCAATATGAAAAAAACATATATACTTTACTTGTTGGAAGTTTCCCTAACCGACAACCATTACTATGAGCCTAGAAATGATACAACGTTTTGCCAATGTTGCGAGGGCAATCCTATACCTTGTCAGGGTAAGTGATGATATTTTGAATATGGATCCATCAAATAGGTCTTCTTAGAGGCAGTGCGGAGTCGTATGAAGAATCAATGCTATCCTATCCTACATTGGCTATGTAGTTTAATGGGTTTTCCAAGTTATAAAAGACTATAACCCAATTCAGTGCTTGATATTACTCCCAAAATAATCAATATAACTTTATTCTCAATTCACCCATTTCAAAGAATGGACTTTTTACTTTATTAAAGTACTTTTCAAAACATTAGACGTATTTGCATTGTTATAACATGCACTCATGAAATTATCTTTCAAGCCCAATAATCAACATAGATACATGTATACATATATACAAATAACATTTGAAGCTCTTAAGTTTTTATGAAATAGAGCCTTTAAACTTTCCTCTTATATTATGTTAATTTGGAATGTAAATGAAGACATGTGAGTAGAATAAGTAGGATCTCTCAAGGATTAATGAAGACTTTAAGATTTATTATCAAGAAGAGAGTGAAGACACGATTCAAAGGAACACATACGAGACGAAGATAGGAGAAGAAAAAGGCAAGTCGACCTTGGCACATCAGTGGCGAATCGCGCCAGCCCCAAGAGTACTGAGAGTAATTTGGAGATCAATTCAAGCGCATGGCGCCATCCTTCCCGGTGCTTTGGTGGCGCATTGCCCCGACTCGAACCGAGAAATCTGACAAATTTTCTTCTTCAATTTCGGGTCCTAACTCATCTAGAATTGATTGATATCTTCCAAACTCTCTTTGATTCATAAACCCAACACAAATTCACTGAAACCTCATTTAAATTCTATCAAGAAATACCACTCATTCGCAATACCCTCACCTTAAGAACTCAAAACCTCCATTGTTAATGAATGGGCGAACACTCAAGAACTCTTGAAGGATCTTTACATAAATGATTTCATGGACAAATTAATGAAAGAAGTACATGATTGGTGTGTGGACGAACAAATCCATCACTAAGAGAAACCTCACATACCTTGAAAGAACAATTGTTCTTGGCAAAATCCTCAACCCTTGAATGAATGTTGAAAATCCTCTTTTCTTCTTCTTGAAACTTTGCCCTAGAATTTTAAGTGCTTAGGAATGTAAAACTTAACTTAGCGTCTAATTAGACCCTTAAATTGGGTGAGGAAAACGTGGGTAGGACTATTGGTGTAAGGATAAGACCAAAATATCCTTTCCTTAAATGGACGAAAAGCTTTAACTAGAGCGGTTTCACTCAAACAACCATAACTTTTTACTCCGAGCTTGAAATTTAGCAAACATGGTGGCATTGGAAAGAAGACTCAAAGACCTTCAATTTGATACCTCATGGGCTACCTAAATCATTATGTGCTAAAATATATTATTGTTTGAAGTTGACCTAAAACTAAAACTTGATGGTAGTCTGAGGTGTTACACGATGTCTTACCCTTTTGGTGCAATGAAGCTTGAATTCATCGTTTTACTCTCAACCAATGACATAAAATATAGTCCAAAATAAAATAAAACTTACCCCTGATCCTCTAAAATATCATCACTTGTTATTAATAACACGAATAAATTTAGTGATAATAACACTTCAAACGATCATATATAATTAATTCTTGTTGCTAAACAAAGCAAAGTTAGTCATCATAGGTGGCTCTGCATACCCTTTTTCAACTTAAAAGTTTTATTAATAATTCACTTATTTAAAGACCGACTAATTAATTAACATTAACTTCATTTATTGCTAGTTAAGAAAATTTCTTTCTTCAATTGTAATCCGAAGATAAAGTAACTAGAGGTAAACACTAATCATCACAATAGATAAAATAATACCTCAAATTCTAAAAATTAATTAAACACTTGATAAATGGACCTAATAAAGTCTTCATGTCAAATTATTTCAATCGCATGTAGGTTATATGTTAGCATATATTTTATGGATTTCTAAAATTAGCATATTCTTTTTGTAGATACATACAAATCAGAGTTAACGTAAATATTATTATGAAAGAAGCTTACCATAAATCAAATAAACCATTAGCTTACCATTGACAAATTTGTTAATTGCCAACCTAAATGACATATCATTGCCTATTCAAGAATCCTTCATGACAGAAATAATGCTTTTGATGATTTCAAAAGAAAATAAAATACTTCTCAAATATTAGTTTGCTTACCTTTTTAAAGTAACTATAAAACAAGTTATGTTAGTACATATAACATAGTATAATAATTCAAGAAGTAAATGATTAGCTAGTGAAAGATAAAAAAGTGTAAAAATAATCAATAATGCTGATCAAAGTTAATGTATGTCAACAGAAGAAATTTTAATACCTTTTCTTTTTTATTTTTATATGCATTCCTTAAATTAACTATATCTCATTTAAAAGCAATTATGTATTACTAAGTGATAACCACAACAAAGTATCAACCAAATTAAAAATTCATGTTATGCACTTTTAGTCTTCTAACGATTTCACTGAGTTCATTTTTTCCAACAAGGTTATCAATCAAGTATGTACTAATTATCCTTCCAATATTTAGCTCAAAAATCCATGATAATATAAACGATAGTTACATTGGACACATGAAATTTAAACTATCAACTATAAGAAGACTTATATAGCAAAATAGAATATACTTACTATTTATGTTTGAACTAACGCACTGTCGGAGATGCTCGTTGATGAAGAGACTCGTGTTGATAAGGTGTTATAAAATAAATCATGTGTAGTATAATAAAATGACAAGAACAAAAAGAGAGAGACACAAAGTAGTAGTAATAGCTTTTCTCTATTAATGAATACTTTTCTTTTCACTACTCTTGCCATATTTCTTACTTTTGAACAAGATTTATATATATATATATATATATATATACACACACACACACTTGGGAACAAAGTATAATACATGGATATCTATTTCCATGTAAATAATTGGCCACCAAGTATAATATATGGATGGTTAGATTACAACACATTGTATGTTGTGTGTATATCCATCTTACATATAATAATAGTGTGTACATATATGTTACAACAAAATATATGTATGTGGATATCCATTTTACAACAATTTATACTTTATACTATCATATTTCCATTTTTAGTGACTTTTCCTAAAACTATTTATGGGAACATGTATTGCACGTTTATCCTAAAATACTTGTATATATTTTGTATTGCAAAGGACTTGTTTTATTTCATATTGGGATATGGAAGATTGGCATGATAGGGAACAGGTAGTTCAGTGGTAGGTAGAGCATGCAAGACATCCATAAGTGACTGTTGTAAGTCTCCATTGCCATTCTCATACCCTTCGAGACTACATGTGCCATGAATATTGGGTTTTTAACAACAATCATTACATCTTGATTCTTCATGAGTACATTGAAGATGAAGGAGTAACCCTGCAGACAGATTACCAACCAGGATGTCAAAGTTGTGGTAGGGATCAAAGGGGAAGACGTGTAAATGGTTTTTTTCCCTACAATTTGGGCGTTTACTATAGAGAGGGAAGTTCATCATGCAAAATTAGATTCATGAACTAGTGCTTTGGGGGAGTGATTTGCTTCTCCTTTGTTGATAGTGCAGTGGAAGTCGGGCTATGACTCATTATTTAATACATCTTGAATTAGATCATCTTATACCAAGTAACATCTAAGTCATTTAATGAGTAATTCATTTATTAACACGACACATTTTGATTCACCCATTTAATTGCCCATACAACAACTATTAAAATCTCAACAAATTTGAACCCATAAATTTAATAATACTTAAATATATTGTTAATAATAAAGATATAAACACATTAGATTTTGAAATGACTTCTACTTTCGGTCAAATTTGAACTTTGTATCTCATAAATAATAAGCTTTGGTGACGTCGACTGTCGTCTTCTTTTAAGGAAATTCAATAGAGATTACACAAACCAACAAGAACTCCAAAATTATATTTATGAGATGTAGAGTTCAAATTTGACAGGAAGTAGAAGTCATTTCAAAAGTTAATGTGTTTATATACTTATAATTAATATTATATTTAAGTATTGTTAAAATCATGGGTTCAAATTTAATTTGCTGAGATTTTAATAGTGGTTGTATAGGGTATTAAATGGGTGAATCAAGATGGGTCATGTGAATAAATGAATTAGCCATTAAATCACTCTAATTTAACTTGGGAAAAGATGTTTTTTATTCAAGATGTGCTAAATAATGAGTCATAGCCCAACTTCCTATAATCCCAAACTTCAACTACGCTATCAATAAAGGAGAAGTAAATCACACCCCTTAAGAACTAGCTCACAAATACAATCTTTCACGATGAACCAAAAATAACCCTTCCCTCTCTATCTAGTAAATGCCCAAATTTTAGGGGTAACTACCATTTGAGCAACTTCCCCTTTGATCCCCTCCACAACTCTGACATCCTGGTTGGAAATGAGTTTGTAAGGTTACTCCTTGAACTGCAATGTACTCATGAAGAATCAAGAAGTAATGATTGTAGTTCAAAACCCAACATTCATGGCCTAGGCATTCTCGAAGGGTATGAGAATAGCGATGGAGACTTACAATAGTCACTTATGGATGTTGTTCATGCTCCACCCACCACTGAACTACTTGTTCCCTATCAAGTCATTCCTCCATATCCCAACATGGATAAAATATGTTATTTGTAATACTAAATATATATGAGTATTTTGGGATAAACGTGCAACGCACATTCCCAGAACTAGTTTTAGAAAAAGTCATTACAAAATGAAAATATGTTAGTATAAAGTACAACTATTATTACACCAATAATAAAAATATGATTTACAACAAAAATATTGTTAAAGTAATAAAAAACTAATTTAATCACGGGTGTACACATTTATGCCGAAAACATACGTCTTTACGCCTGGGGCTGACATTCCAAATTCTAGGGTGTATGTCCTATGGATCTATACCTTTTTATTTGTAAATAGGTATTACACACACCAACTATTAGAACAAGTACTCAAAAGTTATATTTTATGAGATGTAGAGTACATATTTGTTCGAAAGTAGAAGTCGTTTCAAAATTTAATGTGTTTATATATTTATTATTAGCACTAAATGTAAGTATTATTAAAACTATGGGTTCAAATATAATTTTTTGAGATTTTAATAGTTGTTATATGGGGTATTAAATGAGCGAATCAAAATGGATTAAGTTAAGAAATGAACTATTCATTTACTCACTCAGATGTTACTTGGGATAAGATGAATTGATTGAAGATGTGCTAAATAATGAGTCATAGTCCAACTTCCTATAAAAACACACACTTCCACTGCACTCTCAACAAAGGAGAAGCAAACCACTTCCCCTAAGCACTAGTTCACTAATCAATTCTCGCATGATGAATTAAAACTGTCACTTTCCTCTCTACTTAGTAAACACCCTAACAGTAAAGGCAACTACCATTTACGCATTTACCCCTCTAATCCCCTCCACTGCTCTAACATCCTGATTGGAAATGAGTCTACAAGGTTACTCCTTGATCTTCAATGTACTCCTCGAGAATCAATAAGTAATAATTGTAGTTCAACAAATCCTCTCTCTGATGGAGACCCAACCGTTTCATCTTGTTTTACAAAACCTATAGAACATGGACCCACTTTTTCATCACTAGATGATTCAGGGTGTAGCTCAAGGATCTCCTTCTCCCCAACTATAACTCCATCATGCTCAATGGGAAGCACAACATCCATCTAGGTGCTGAACAACATAGTGACCACATCCTAACTACCTGTTCTTGTAAACATAGTTCCCTAATATATTGATTTAGTTTAATCTATTAAATTTGTTGTTTGAGAATTTGTCCAATGATCTAAGTATTCAGACACAGGTACATGAGGTTCAAAGTATTTTTCAGGAGGTTCTAAGAACAGACAAGAGAATAATCAATTCGGATAAGAAAAACACTCCCACTATGAAAGTTAGACAGGCCAATGTTACAAGTTACTAGAAGTTTCAGGTACAATTTACAATGTTCATGGTGAATGTTCCAACAATATAGATTAAACCTGTCTACTACAGTACTTTCTATAGTCTGAAGTAATTTCAATCGGTTAGTATATCATGCACCTGGTGAGAACTTTGAGATGTATCATGTGGTATAAAACCAGGATTAAGATGCTACAAGTAGATTCATGCTTTTCTGTAGAAAATTTTTATTTGCACTAACTCTTTGTAAAGTGTTGACACTGATCTCAAGATTATCTTCCATTAATGGGGTTAACGATACAAGTTCTTTCCAATAACGAGGAAAGACAAGAAAAGCATTATTGTTTCGACATACCTATTTCTGGAGACAAATGACAGAGTTGAAGGATGGTTCAACAATATCTCTCACAAACTCTACAATAGGCCTCGCAAAAATCAATAAGTAAGTGAACTTTGATTAGGTTTAATGGAGGGTGGTTGTATTAATCCCTTGATTGAATTCAACCCAACTAAAATTCAATTTGGGTAAGGGATAAGTGATCTTACCTGAGGTTGAAAAGATGTGTGCCGATTCAAATTAACAACTCAGTTCAATAGATCTACAACTCAAAAACTTCATCAGCTCATGAATTCAGCAATATTAGATCAAACTAGGTTTAATATTCATTGATGATGAATCAAAGTGACCATTCTCAAATTCACTATGTCGAGCTACTGAAGGTGTAGGAGTTTCCTAATCCAAGACCTCGACATCTTTGTTAATACTCGATGAAGTCTCAAAGAGAAGAAGACATTTCCAGTTTCTTTTTTTCCATTTTCCACTTTCCCTTTTACATTTGTGTCTTTCCCGTTTCCTTTAGCTCTTTTGTTTTATTCCTTTTAGGGTTTTTAGTTTCTTATTTGTTCTTTGAATTGGGCTGAATGGGCCAACTTACAGTGTATAGTACTTGTTTATTATAATAATGTTTTACCCAATGGGTCTTTAATTTTTAAGAAAATATTCAAACAAGGTTATCTTATTCTATGATGTTCTCAATTGGTTCATTTTTTTTCTTCATTTTATGTCAAGATCACGTAAAATTAGGTTTAGACATTCTATTCATTCTATTTTAATAAAAAGAAAAATAAAAATGGTTTCATTAGTAAAAAGAAAGTGGTGGCTAGTTTGTGAAAATTCTCAAAAGATTTTTCTCACATTTCTCCGACGTTTCTTTAGAAAGATTCAAACAATTTTATTTCTAAAAGATCATATAATGTTTTGCTTCCAAATTGGACACACAAGTGTACGTGGTCGCACATGTAATATAGTGGCTCTAAAAGAGCCGGATTATCGAACACAAAGGACTTGTCTATTAACTATTTTACTAAAGTATACTAGTCTAATTAATTATTCAAGCGTGCCAAAAGAGTTTAATTTATATTTGAATATTAAGAATGCAAAAATAAAATAATAAAGTTACTTATAATGATTGACGCAATTCCAATGCTGCATCATTCTTAAGGTATTATGTATCACATCTCATGCATGAATTAACTACAGTTATTAAATTACTGATTTACATGGTTGAATTTATGATAATGATCTCTCGACCACTAATCGCCTACTCTAATTGTCTGTCTAACTAAATCATTGAGCGGGGATAGACATAACTTAATTGGCGAGCATTTATATTTCATCATGTTTTGTAACCAAGTTCGATGTTCGTTCGGGTGTCAATCTTGAACACGAATCTGAACAAGTGATATGCAAGAGAGATTGAGCTATTTGTATTCTTTGGTCTATCTACCTCTCTCTCTCGAGTCCAAGAATAGACAATATATTTATCTCTATGGTGATCAAGCATGAAATACTAAAATAAGAATACAAAAGTAATTTAAATGATAACCAACNTTTGGTCTATCTACCTCTCTGTCTCTCGAGTCCAAGAATAGACAATATATTTATCTCTATGGTGAACAAGCATGAAATACTAAAATAAGAATACAAAAGTAATTTAAATGATAACCAACATTAATTCAAAATAATTGACGTTCAACAATTACCCGTTGCTACAACCTCAAAACAAGGGTCCTTAGCTACTAATGTCTTAGAGGAGTCGAAAAAGAAAAGAACCCTAAAAAGTATTGACAACTTTGTATATGATTCTCTTTCCCTTGAATAAGAAGTTTCTCTCCCACAAAATATCACTAGGGTCCTATTTATAGAGTTTAGGAAAAACTAATTCTACTTTGAATCCAATTAGGAATCCTAAATCAACTAAAATTCGTCGGGAAAGTCGGGACTGGCCTGGGGTGGTGCGCCACTATCGTGTCAGGACTGCTGGGGTAGTGCACCATTAGTGCGCCTGAACTTGGCTTCAATAGTTTAGACCCTGGTGCGGTGCGCCAAGGCTGCTCAAAGTGTGTTTTTTTGTTCGTGCTCATTTCCCTTTGCTCCTATCACCTCCTATTTAGCTCATATTCCTTTAGGAACCCCTGAACATGCTAATCATGTAGGTTAGTGCGCATTTACTGCAATACTCAATTAAAACACAACAATTATCATAAAGAATGTCCTTGAAACAAAGGCACATGCGAGTAAATCGTAGTAAATAGACATATAAATACGCCCTAGATCAAAGATCATATAAAGTGTTTAAGTTCAAGTACTGGTTTAAATTAAACTGTCTTACATTCAAATCCTTTCAAAACAATTTTTTTAAGATAGACAATAGGTCAAATATACCATTGTACTATTAAAATTAGTTTAAATATATACTTCATTATACTTTGAGTTCAAATATACCCTTTCTGTTATACATTGGGTTCAAATATAACTCTCTCATTATACTTTGGCAGAAATTTATCCTTAATTTTAACAAGGATGTGTATAAACACCAAATAATTTATTCCCAATTTTAAATACTAAATTCTTTTACAAATATATCCATTTGACCTGACTCATTTTTTTCTTTTCATGTTCTTCTTCTCTATGGACCCAAATCTAATTTTTGATAATATCACCAAAAAAATAAATTTTGCCGGAATCCTCGCGCCAATTGCCCTTTTGCAAATAGGCTACCTATCTTAAGAACGTAATCGATTGATTTAAACAAAAAAAGGGTTTCCTGAAAATTTAAAAAGTGAAATTGGGGGGGGGGGGATGCATCCAAAATTATATACTACTAGTATTGAATAAGAATATGAAAAAAATCAAGAGAAAATAGTCAAAATTGTCCTTTATATTTGAGTGAAGAGTCAAAGTAATCCTTCTCTTTTCACATGGAGCACTGATAGTCCTCCATGTTTCAAAAATTGGTTCACTTTTGATATTCTCTCAATCATCCATCTAATTTTAACGATAACATTTGTGCCCATATGAGAAAGCCTCATATGGTAGATACCATATCATTGTTTCCATCATTGCTAACTAGATCTTCTCCATCCCTAATTTCATAACTTTGATTCTTATATTAGACAAACAGAATAAAAATAAAGAGATTGGTAATTGGATAAGTAAGACTCATTCAGTTGCATCTTGTTGCTTTTAAAGAATCTTTTTCTTTCTTTTTTGTTTTTTCTTCATCTCCCTTCAATGGAAGTCTTCGGCAAAAGTAAGATCATCTGTTTCTATAAATGCAAACCAATTTTCATCGGCATCAAGTCTTCAAGTTTAAACAATATTTTGCTATTGTTTTTCATTTATTTTTTTGGTGTAGTTTTTGTGGAAATTTGGTTTTGTTTCTTGGATCAGTTCTAGTGGTTTTTTAGTGTTGTTTTGATGCAACTTCGGAGTTTGTTTTGGTATGTTCTGGTATAATTTTGGTGTTCCTTTGGTGCTTTTCTACTGCTATTTTGGTGCAATTTCAGTGCAGCAAATCTGGTGCTGCTGTTTTTGGCATAATTCCGACACTGCTTTGCGGTTTTTCTGGTGCAAATTTAGTTCTTTTTCATGCAATTTCGGTACTTCTATACTATTGTTTTGGTGCATTTCTAGTGTCGTTTTAGTGTGAATCTAGTGTGCAACTGTTTTTGTGAAATTACCACGTTATTTCAGTGCACAAAAAATACCTTTAAAAATTAGACAGATGTTTGAGAGAATATCAAAACACTACAAGAAAAAGCTTTATTTAAGACCAATATTTATGGACGAGTCAATAATCCCGTCTCTAAAAGTAGATGTATTGGGACGTGATTTTATTTCGGTCTTTAATTCTGTATGTTTTTGTGAAGGTACTAAATCTGGTCTCTAGAAAAAGTAGTAACTGGTCCCAAATCAAAATTTAGGGGTCTTGAGAAATATATATTGAAAGGCGGGAACTGAAATGTAAAAAAAAATTCATCTTTTTTCACCAAAATTAGGCGCCTAAAAGATCAATAATACTGATCGATCAAAATTCTAAAAGTAAAAGAAAAAAAGTGATCGTGAAATCAAAAACCCTAGCAACGATCTTCCCTAACAACAATCTTCCCTTACAACGATTTCTGGAAACGCACTGGTCTACCTAGCAAGAAACGCAATACAGGTCTGTGTTTTCTCAGAACAGAGAAAGCAGAGGTCTGCGCAGCAGTGATCTTCACTCAATCACTATCTTTTATTCACTCGAATCTCAGGTATTCCTCCACTTCTATGAGTTGATTTGATTTCATCTGTGAAGTCGATTATTTTTTTGTATTGTTCGAGTTATATCTCTTCTTTTTTTAAACTCTTGTTCTGTTAGACTAGCTGCTGATTGTTTTCTTAAAGAACATTAAGTTTTGTAGTGTGATATGATCCAAATAATGAAGGGGATCAGTTCTTAATGAATTACGTTACAATTTCGTTTGGGTCTGAAGCTGATGAACTATGTAAAACGCAATAGAACTAATGTAAATTACCTCATATGGTGCTGCACATTAAAGGTTGAAAGAGTGATAACTTCGTTTGCATCTGAAACTTGGGTTCTTTAAAGCTTCGTTTGCATCTGATGAAAACTTGGACTCTTTAAAGGTTTAAAGGTTGAAAGAACTAATGTAAATGACTTCCTGTGGTGCTGCACATTAAGTTATAGTTTCGTTTAAAGCATTCTTTCATCTTCTTCTAGCTAGTTCTCTGATTTCTCTCTACTTGTATCTCAGCTACGCATCCTCTTTTGCAAGTTTTTTTTTTCTGCTCAAAATTTGAATTGTTGATTGTTTTCTTCTTATAACATAGTGTATAGTGTGTGCCTAAAGAATTGATCATATTTTTACGATGAAATTCATTCGAGCTAATGAAAGATGAAGTATGACATAGAACTTACGTAAATTACCTCTTGTATATGATGTACATAGTAGGTAGAAACAACGATAGTTTCATTTGGAAAACTCGAGATTTTCAAGAAGATATGTTCTAGCAGTACCACCATATTTTTTTCCATTCTTGTAAAACTGAATCACTAGTTGTTATCTATTTGTTCAAGTTTCACGTAAGCCTCCTCTTTTGGGACCTGATTTTTTCTTCTTCTATATATTTGATTTGTTTGAGTTACACTACTTGTTTGATTTCATCTGTGAAGTCAGTTTGTTGTTTGTATTGTTCGATTTGTATCTCTTCGTTTTTGAACTATTGTTCTGTTAGACTAGCTGCTGATCGTTTTCTTAAAGAACATTAAGTTTTGTAGTGTGATATGATCCCAAAAATAAAGAGGATCAGTCCTTAAAGAATTAAGTTACAGTTTCGTTTGAGTCTGAAGTTGATGAACTATGTCAAAAGCAATAGAACTAATATAAATGACTTTCTGTGGTGCTGCACATTAAAGGTTGAAAGAGTGATAGCTTTGTTTGCATCTGAAACTTTGATTCTTTGGAGCTTCATTTGCATCTGAAACTTGGATTCTTTAAAGCTTCGTTTGCATCTGATGAAACTTGGACTCTTTAAAGGTTGAAAGACTGAAAGAACTAATGTAAATGACTTCCTGTGGTGCTGCACATTAAGTTACATTTTCATTTAAAGCATTCTTTTATCTTTTTCTATCTGGTTCTCTGATTTCTGTCTACTTGTATCTCAGCTATGCATCCTCTTTTGCTAGTTTTTTTTTCTACTAAAAATTTGAATTGCTCATTGTTTTCTTCTTATAGCATAATGTATAGTGTATGCCTAAAGAATCGATCATATTTTTACGATGAAATTCACTCGAGCTGATGAAAGATGAAGTATGACATAGAACTTATGCAAATTACCTCTTGTATATGGTGTACATAGTAGGTAGAAATAACGATAGTTTCATATAGGATTCAAAACTTGGAAAACTCGAGATTTTCAAGGAGATATGTTCTAGCAGTAGCACCATATTTTTTCCGTTCTTGTAAAACTGAATCACTAGTTCTTCTCGATTTGTTCATGTTTATGTAAGCCTCTTCTTTTGGGACCTGATTTTTTCTTCTTCTCTATATTTGATTTTTTCGAGTTACACTACTTGTTTGATTTCATCTGTGAAGTCAGTTTGTTGTTTGTATTGTTCGAGTTATATCTTTTCTTTTTTGAACTTTTGTTCTGTTAGGCTAGCTGTTGATTATTTTCTTAAAGAACATTAAGTTTTGTAGTGTGATATGATCCCAAAAAAGAAGGGGATCAGTCCATAAAGAATTAAGTTACAGTTTCGTTTGGGTCTGAAGTTGATGAACTATGTCAAAAGCAATAGAACTAATATAAATGACTTCTTGTGGTGTTGCACATTAAAGGTTGAAAGAGTGATAGCTTCGTTTGCATATGAAACTTTGATTCTTTAAAGCTTCGTTTGCATCTGATGAAACTTGGATTCTTTAAAGGTTGAAACAACTAATGTAAATGACTTCTTGTGGTGCTGCACATTAAGTTAAGTTTGTGGCATGATAAGATCCCAAAAACGAAGTTGTTCAATCCTAAGAGAAACAAATGTTCCTACAGAAACAAAAACAGTGAACTACTCTTAAATAGAGGCACTCACAGGTCATGCATTAAGACAATGTTCGGAGAGAAGATATAGGAATTTTTATTCGACTCAAGAAATCTATTTGGAATTACAAGTGAACGAATGTTTAACTTTTAATACTAATAGAGCACGCTGTAAAGTGTCTTCAGCTATTAAATCCGATCCAAATATATAGGCATGTGCAACTAATTCTTAAAAAGATTTGTATCTAACTAAAATAAATTAGTAATTGCAAAAGGCACCATTGAATTATTATCTACTGTAAATGGATCATATTTTAGTGTTTTGTGTGTCTAAGGAATCGATCATATTTTCTTACAATAAAATTAACTTGAACTCACAAAAGATGTATTAAGCAACGGAATTGATACACATTACCTCATGTGGTGCTGTACAGAGAAGGTAGAAATAGTGATAATTCCATTTGAGTTTCAAACTTACCAAACTTGATATCTTTCAAAAGATACATTCTTATAATTGCACCAAATATTCGGTCATTCCTATCAAACTCAATCACAACAAATTTATCAAAAAAGTTATAAAAATATATTGCAATTAACTTTTAGAAGGTTAAAGATGCAACTGACTTCTTACAGGTATACTTCATGTGATTCCATATATAGAAGGTAGATACAATGACACTTCTCTTTGGGTCCTTGAGAAAGAGAACACAGAAACCAAATCCCCTTGTTCTACTCATCAAGTTATGCAAGTCGCCCAAACAACTGAAACGAACTAAATTTTATTGCTACAGTTCTTACTAAATTATAAAACTATAGGATCATCTAATCCTAGAAATGTAAAAAGAGTGCGAGGGAGCAATAAGTGTAAAGAAGTTGCATCACTTGAAGCTGGAAAGAGGCTGAAAGTAACATTTTACAATAATAGAACAGTTGGAACAAATAGCGCACCTGGGAAAAATAATTCGTGACAGTAATATGTGTTCATTGGGAGTACCATCGTGGAGGGACATTAAGCAACAAAAGTTGGATCACATGTGGGCAGCTATTGAGGTACAATTACGAATTACATCATCATTATGCTTATATTCAGCTTTTTTGTGCTCTGTTAATTATTACATGAATCTAATCAACTAACCAAAAAGATAAAAAGAAGGATATCTACTAAGAAGATACACTGGTGTAACTACCATCCGGTGTTTAACTTGATGAATTAGAATTTCCTATTCTTATATTTCCAACATTAACCGTTGTTGCACATATTTTTCTTTCTCAATTTTATACATAGTTTTTATATAGTTGACGCACAATATTCACTCTCCTTTTGTAGGATAAATTTTAGAATGTTGACTTCAATGATCATCGTGATCATATATTTGGATGGATGAATGAGTTATGGAACAAATGGAGAGGATACTTGCATGCTACTTATGTGAAGAATAAGCCAATTGTTCATGCTCTTAATAATATTTCAAAGGGAGTAAAAAAGAAGGAATGGGAGTGGTTAGTTAAGGAACATTTTTCTTCTGAAAGTTTCCAGCTATACCTAGAGATCTAATAGCCTATATCTTTCAAGTATCCATTTTGCAACTCATCGTGATAGTTAGATGTGAAACTATCTCTAAACTTGGTAATATTTCTTAGATATGGCTTTTTAACATACCAATATAGGCGAGGAGCAATAGAAATGCAGAAAATTGAGCTATGTTAAAGATGTTTCATCACATTGGTAGCAAGCCTATTAGAGAGATTATTTATCAGCAGGTATTATCGAAAAATAATTTTCCTAAATAAAATGTTTAAGAAGTTCTATTTGACATGTTTCTCTTTGATGTGAAGGGTAGAAAATATGGCAATCCGCCAAATGTGGTGACTATATTCACTAAGACTCGTAAGAAAGATAACATGCTTGTTGAACGAGAAGCAATTGCAAAACATGTGCGTTTGGTAAATTCAATATGTAAATTACTTCAAATTATTATGGAATCAGTTGAAATGTACTTTTTTATGTTTTGCAGGCTCAAATCGAAGAAATACTAAATGTTGAGCCATCTCTTCCTACCATAGAGAGTGTACAAAAGTGTTGTGGACCTCAAACTCGTAGCCATGTATTTGGCTTTGGCGGTGGAGTAAAGGCAAAGGACATGAGAGGTGGCACTTCTTCTAAGGCTGAATTACTATCTGATTTACGTTCAACTCAAGAGAAAAACAAATTTTTGAATGAGGAAAACAAATCGTTGAATGATCGCTTGTCTACTATAAAAGATAAGCTGAAAGAAATAAGAAGAATGAAAGAACTCTTTGCTGCTCAACAATTGCATAACCCGCATATGACATCACCCGTATCATTTGAGTGACCACTGACTTTTTTTGCTGACCAAGTAAGTAAAAATTTACCAAATTCTATTTGCGAATAGTCGTTTAAGCATTTAGTGTATAGCTAAACTCTTAGATGATTGATCGTGTTTAAAGGAATTTCTTCACTTCTGAGGTTCTTTGTTGGTGATTTTTTTTTTCTCTTAGCTGGTGGCTGTTTGATCACCTATATAAGTTAGTTTTGTTTAGTGAGTTTTATCACTTTTGCTGGCAGGACAAAATTTTGTGACCAACTCCCTTCCTGCATAAGTTAGGTTGATTCTTCCTAACATTTTATCAAGAAGTGGATGAGACATTCAATAATTCTATATATGAATCTTTATACATAAGCTGGGATAATGCTGATTTTGTTGATAAAACAGAGTTGTTTTATACATATGTTTCAAGTTATTTTCATGTTTGTGTCGTTTATTTCTAGACAGAAATTGGAAAACTGATTTGCATTGAGTTTTAGCCGTTTAGCAGCTATAACCGTAGTAATAGCTACCACATCTTAATTGCTTCAGTTGTTCCGAGTTATTTTAATGTTTGCGTCGTTTCTTCTCTAGACAAAATTTGAAAAACTGATACGTACGCATTCAGTTTTAGCCTTTTAGATTTCTTAGAAATTGTTGCTTCTTGTGTGCTAGCATATATAAGTTATAGAACCATTACACTCGACCATATACAGAATCTCTCGACCCGTATAGACACTCAACCATATATAAGGTCTGCTTTGTCCACTAAGAATAAGAATACAAGATATAAATGGTAGGAAAGAAGTAACAACGCATTGTAGCCTCACAGTAACAATATCCTAGCCATATACAAAATGTCTCGCACCCTATAAGACTTATCCTTTATCAATAGGCCTTTATCGATGCAAGAAGAACTTTGACATCACTCTCAGGGTTATTAAGATAATTTTTTTATATCTTTTGCTGCTGTACATCATGTTTTCCATCCATATACAAAATCTCTCGGCATAAAGTTCAGTAAAACAGAGATTTGAGTTGCACCTTGATCTGGTTTAGAGGATCAAGTAACTAGCTAAACCTGTATCATTAGAATTGCTTAACATATCATTGCCTTCTTTATCTCTATTTTTTAATTTTCTACACGTACAATTGCAGGCACACAGTTTGAGATTGTTTGGCTTCTACAAGGATTAATGATGAGAAGAAAAAAGTGATAACTTGTTTGTTTCCCCTGCTACAATAATAACCTGTTGGTTTATAGCTGTAACAGTGATATACATCATGCTTGTTTAGTTACTCTGCAACAACTTCTTTCCCCTAAAACCTAATATAAATCTTCTTGGTGGAGAATTTCTCCATTTGTGCTAGCTTATGTCACTGAATTTGTGCTTTCGGTATAGATTTGGATTCTTGGTGAATGCATCTCATCAAAGTTTTCTTAATCAATTTTTCTTATGTTGTTGCAGCTTGTTGATATTCTGGATATCCCTTGGTTAATTTTAGAGTTCTTTTGTGAAGAATGAAGCTCAAGTCAAGATGCAAGTTTAGAAGATGCACACGGCCATTATTATTTTGCTAGGAAAGTTGTGCAAGACGTGAAATCATAGTCTAGCTCGGGATATTGTTAATTTGCTAAGCTTTTTTTTGTCAAACAAATATTGAAACTAACACCATGTGATGTTTACCTATTTTTATATTTATATCAGCCTTTTCTATGGAGATTTACCATAGCAATCTTATATTTATTGGTAGAACTTATAATACTTTTGTGAAACGAGGATCCAGAATCAATGGAGGACAATTAGAGACCAAAAATTTTGCTCGTCTCTAAAAGTTCATCTAAGACGAGATAGTTTCTTGTCTCTAAAAGTTTCATCTAGGACGAGGTGTTGCTTGTCTCGAAAAACAATCTAGGACGACATGGTTGCTTGTCAAGAAAAAGTAATCTAGGATGGGGTAGTTGATCGTCCCTAAAGAGTAATCTAGGACGAGTTAGTTGCTAGTCTCTAAAGGGTTTAGTGACCAGAAAATGACTAGTTTTTAAGGAAGAAAATCATCTATTTGGGACGAGATATGTAGTCTTTAAAAGTACTTTGGTGACCAGCTTTGATTCCATCCCTAAACACATTTAGCGACCAGTTAATGGAACCCGTCCCAATTAACCTTTAGCGAAGAAGCATTTTAGGACGGGTGGCAACCAGCCTTTTCCCGTCTCAAAAGACAATTTGGGACCGGATTTGGACATTCTAGGACCAGATTTCCCTTCCTTAGAGACTGTTTTTCTTGTAGTGAAAGTGCGCCAATTGTTTAAACATAAAGGACTATAAGTGGTCCATGTTAAAAGACAAGAATTACTCTGACTCTTAACTCAAACATAAAAGAAAATTTAGATCCTTTTCTCAAAAGATCAATCATAAATACATAAATTTGTTAATAAATTTGATTTGTAGTTACTTTATTCTGAAATGGAGCAATAATTTCAATGAACTCCATTTTTCCTATGAAATCATCAAAAATCAGATTTGGATCTTTTAAGAAAAAAGATAAAAAGAATAGAAAACCAGTCATGTTGGGTTAAACTGGTTGGGTTAAATCTGCATTTAAAATTGAAGATGAATCGCTTGATTTTTAGCTTAAAATTGTCCCTCTGTTAAAATTAAGAGTAAAATTGAGTCAAAGTAGAATGAGAAAGGTATATTTGAACTCAAAGTATAATAACATAAGGGATATATTTAGACCAAAAGTATAACAACGGATATATTTAAACTATTTCTAATAGTACATGAGTATATTTGACCCTTTTCCGTTTTAACATTAGTAATCATATATATATATATATATATATATATATATATAGCTAGATAAAAAAAGAAGTGATGTGACACCTCTCAATGGCCAACGATCTTATTATCTTTTTTGTGGTTTTTTTAAACATTTTTTTCTATTTTTTCTCAATTATTTTATTTTATAAAATCATCTTCTAAATTCATATCTCTTCAATTACATAAATTTAAATCTTAATCAATTTAGTAATATCTACAACTCCTAACCTTTCATATTCATAACCTTCATATTATTTAATATACAAATTTATAACTCCTTAAAAAAACAGTTATAAAAACTTATCTTGAGACATGTATGATGATTATTTTATTTTCATTTTTCTTATTCCTCATCTTGTGTTTCTTTGATTGGTCATTTTTTGTCTTCTTTGATCTTATTTTGCAGGAGAGATATGTATAATGAAGAATGTTTTACATAGGTTGGAGGTAAAATGTTTGATCATGCATAGTATAATTATCACTTTTTTCTACTCTAATTATATATTTAATTTTTTTATTCTTGATTATATGTATCATGAGGTTTTTTTGGAAAAAAATAATTTATTTTTTTCTCTTTGTAGTTTCTAGAGAATATTAATGTTAGACATCCTTGCATAGTTTGGTTTTGACATGTCTAATACTTATAATTATCACTTTTTTCTATTTTAATTATATATTTTATACTCCCTCTATCCCAATTTATATGACTCACTTTCCGTTTTAGTCAGTCCCAAAAAGAATGACACATTTCTATATAAAGTAACAATCTAACTATAAAATATCTATTTTACCCTTAATGAAATGATTTACAGCCACACAAATTTCTATTATTCATTGTGGACCACAAATTTTAAAAGTCTTGCTTTCTTTCTTAAACTCCGTGCCGAGTCAAAATACCTCGTATAAAATGGGTCGGAGGGAGTATTATTTTTGTGGTTCTAGATGATACAAATCATATATATATATATATATATTTAGAAAATGATGTGATTTTTTTCTCTTTTGCTTCTCTTTGTGGTTTCTTAAGATTTTTTTTTTCACTTTTTTTTTGTAGTTTCCAAAGAATTTGATTATTTTTACTCTCCTCTTACCTTTGTAGGTTTTGGAGAATTGAATTAGTTTATGTTAAGAACATGATCCTTCTTTCCTCTTCAACTCATAATTGAATATTCTTTAAAGTTTTTACTAGATTTGTTAACTTTATTTTTATGTATTTTTTTGTTGTTGTAAGGTTAACTTATTGTGTTTTCAATTCAAGATATTTTTGAAAATAAAAGTAGAAAAGGGAGTTAACATATATATGTATTCTACTCAAGAAAGTATGCAGATAATTTTGTAGTTATGTGGATCATTTTTTATTATAATGATAGAACATGAGAATGTAAAGTTGATTTGTAATTTTCAAGTTACAGTTTAATTCATAGAAAAATTGATTATTATTATCTAACTTTGCAATCTTCATATTTTAATTTGTATTATTATAACAGTTAGAAGTTTTCAAGTTTTGAGATTTTTAGGGATCACTATTATGATTTGTTGGGTCCGAACTCAAAATGTAAAAGTATTTTATTACGATAAAAATAATTTAGTAAAACTATTTGTCACTTTTTTTACCAACATATAAATTATCTAGAAGAAAAGTGATATGACACTTTTTTATTGCCAAGAATCATATTTATCGTCTTTTTTTTTTCATTTTCTTGATAATTCATTTGTTTATATATTTCTTATTATTGTTCAAAAATAAATATGTCAATTACTACTCCGTCATTTATTCATATTCTTTAATAGAAAATTTTAATTGCCTTTATTATTGTTACTTTCATGACATTTGATGATCATATAACTTCTAAATTTTATTAATATAGTCATGTTCATAAAATTATGTGATAATTAATTGTCTTTATTTTCCTTACTTTCATGATTTTTAATGTTCACAAATCCTAAATTATGTTAATAGTCATGTTCATGATATCATTTAATATTTCATAGAGGCATTATAAAACTTTAATATAAAATAATAAAACTTATATGTATACTAAAATAGAGGATATATATATATATATATATATATATATATATATATAAAGATCTAAAAATAATTTCTTTAACTCTCTTATTGATTAAGAAAAAAATTAAATTTCATCATTTAATTCTCTTAATAATAAATTTGTGTTTAAATTGTTAAAGAAAGTCATATATATAAATTAATCTTCTTTGTGTGAATTACATATAAGCATTTCTATACGTAATAATTAAAAATGACCAACTCCATAAATTGTATCATATAAACAATTAAACGAATATAGTTGATACCTCAATGAAACAATATGTAAGAAGAAAGAATGAAAAAGAGAAATCTAATATTATATGATATTGCACTTTCCATCCAAACAAACTATATGCATATAATTTATACAAAGTGTAAGCATATAATTTAATTTATTAGAAATGATGAACATTTATTTTCCAATCGGTTAAGGAAGAGAGTCCATGTTTCACTTTTCAGGTTTTATTGAATTAATAAAGCAAGACTAATGTGGAATTAATATATATTACATAAATTAATAAATAAAAAAGAAAAAAGCTAAACACAATAAGGATAAAAGCCAAAAACAGGAGAAGATATATATATAAAACATAAAAAGTGACATGACACCTCTCAGTTACCAAAGATCGTATTTATCTTTTTTTGTGAATTTTTTTGGTTACATTTTAAAAATATTTTTTCAATTATTTTATTTTATAATTCATCTTATTAATCCATACCTCTTCAATTACATAAATTTAAATCTTAATTAATTTAGTAATGTCTATAAATCCTAACATTTCATATTCATAATGTCACGCTCCGAGCCTACACCCTGGGCGGGACTGACACTCGAGAACCATTGCTGTTCCCAAACGAAACCTTGGCCTGACCTACTTACTCAACGGAAGACTTAAATATAAGAAATATAACTCATGCAATAGCTTAAGAGATAATAATTTAGCCAAAAAAGGAAACTCAAGTCTTAAACGTATACAACTGAAATGAATAAGACTAAAGAACTATAACTATTTGTCTATGAAGCCTCTAAAACAAAGAGGGATATCGGGACAGGACCCCCGATCATCCTAACAACTGAAAACTAGAAAGCAATGTAAAAAGGAGCCCTCTGAAAAGTAAGGAGGCTCACCAACTGACTCCGAGTGCTCAACCTGATCAACGAGGCGTTGGATACTGATCCTGGTTACGTGCGTCTGCATCATAAGACGATGCAGGCCAACTGGCATCAGTACATTGAATGTACGAGTATGCTAGTTGGAATGTTAAACATAACATAGGCTTGAAAAGAATCTGAAAGGAACACTTACCTTGACTTTACTCAACTCATGAACAACTTAACTCAATATAAAGCAATAAAACACATGCATTAT
>NC_064292.1:22355550-22438714 GCF_019186545.1 Solanum stenotomum
TATATATATATATATATATATATATATATATATATATATATATATATAAAGCTTTTAAAACAGTAGAAAGCAACTTAGTTCATTAAAGAAATGTTAACAGACTCAACTGTACTTGTATAATAAAGTAATATAATTTCTGTAGGAGTTTCTCGAACCGACAACCACCACTATGAGACTAAGTGGTGATACAATGTCTTGCCCACGCTGCCAGAACTGTCCTATACTTTACAGTCATACAGAACGCCTTAACTAAGTGGATCCACTAGTCTCTGCTAAAAATCACTTAAGGAATCATCTAAAAAATATTATTCTTTACTACCCATGATGGCAACATGGTTTATGGAGAGTTGAGTTAATATGAACTCGCATCCCCATATCAGTGCTCAATACTATTCCTAAAATATACTTAGCTCATATGTTTTAAAACAAAACTTCTTTCTTCGGTTTGAGATAATTACTCAAAACTTAGCTTGAAAGCTCTCTTGGAAATCGGTGTTTCCCTTTCTTGTTCAAATGTGAAAACATTTTAAACTCTTGGGAATACTTAGTTCCCTTAAAATTTTTGGAGAAATGAACTCAACTCTTTACTCTTTTCTTAACTTAAAACTTTAGTCGTAGAACAAAGTTAAAACGTTTGTGAAAGACTTTTGAAAAACTTTATGAACTTCTCTTGACTTCTAAACTTGACTCTTAACTTTCCTTTAATTAAATTATGGATTCAAGGTTCATGATCTCATGTTTATGGATGATTTTATGATGTTTAGATATACCTTAGAGTATTGGAATCAACTAGGAAGTGTTGGTACACTTTGGAAGGACTTAGATGGGCTAAACGACGAAAAAACGGGTGGAAAATGACGATTCGGGCGCATCCCTGGTGCGCCGCCCTAGCCTGCCTGGCGCTATAGGGGTGCGTCGCGCCAGCTGTTCCTTCAGGCAAAAATTGACGAACTTTTGGTCTCGTTTTTTGATCTTAAATCGATTAATTCTGATTCTTTTTTCCCATATTCCCTTTAGTATCTGATACCCAAGACATATACACAAAATCTAACTCAAACAGCTCAAGGAAACAACACTTTAATATCAAGAAACTCCTTAATCTCAACTCATATTCAAGAACGAAAGCAATTCAAGAACAACTATCAAGAACATTCAACTTCCAATCCTTTTAGAAAGAATTCGCGATGAATCAAACATGCTTGGCACGTGGGTGAACAAACCCATCGTTATGAAGGTCTTACATACCTTGTAGGATCAAATCCTTGATAAAACTCGCAACCAATTCCTTACGAAGACGATGAAACCTTGATCTTTCTTCTCCTTTCTCCTCCTTTCTCTTTTCTCGAAGCCCTAGCGTGAACTTCAACTTTTCTAAACTGACTAAAATTTGATTTTACCCCAATTAAACTCCTAAAAATGAATTAAAATAATAGGGTATGGAAAAGACCAAAACACCCTTAAAATCCGGATTGGACATTTCCTTATTTGAACAGCCCAACTTTGAATGGACATATCTCACTCATACAAACTCGGAATCGCGCAAACTCGGCGGCGTTGGAAAGATCATTCCAAGATCTTTCCTATGATATCTGGAAACACACTTAAATCCCTCTAAGTAAGGAGTTATGATCATTTGAAGTTGACCAATAACTCAATGAGTCAACGTAACATACTTAACAAATTTCCAGATTTGTATATTCTTTCCAAAAATGGTTATTTCCAATTCTTAACTTCTTCCTAGTTATTTCAAATTGGCGAGATGTTACACATAACCTTCAAATATTCACTATACAAATTTACAACTCCTAAAAATGATACTTATAAAAACCTATTTTGAGACATGTATAATAATTACCACAATAATATTGTAATAATAGGAACAATTGTATTAGTGTTGTAAAAAATTATTCAACTCTTGGTACTTTTTCTACATCTTCGTCGTTGCATACACATATTCTTTTTTAAAATTTATTTGTTCTCACTACTGATAATCTCTATACGATAAATTATGTGATTAATTTTATTTGATTTTTATTGTAAAAGTAAAACCTCAACGACAATGTTTTAATATAGCAACTTAATTCTCTCTTTTCGCAATGCATACTATAAGAATGAAAGTTTAAATTTTTTTTTTAAATATTAGTGGATCTTATGTGACACAAATATGTAGTAATGAATGCTAGTACGAGCATCAAATATCAAAAAAAAAAAATCTCTAACTTTGAATCTCAGGCATAAATATGTTCGAATGTAATTCAAGTATTTTTTTCTCATCATGAAAAGCACACATATATTTTGATTTGTTTATTTTTTATTATAGAGTCATTTATACAAAAAAAAGTCATGTAATTTATGATCGAGTAGATTTAGTATTGTTGGTTGAACCAATAATATTACTATAAGAATCATTGAATTTAGTATGAAACTATGATAATTAGATTGTTACTTAATAGAAACTTTTCATATCAATTTTTATGTTTTCACTTTTTTATCAGCAATTTTAAATTGAAAATGCAGCATGAGATTTTTTAGCAATTTTTCTGAATAGATAATATCATAATCGTAACTTAATTTGTATTTCTCTCTTTTATTATATCATTTATGAATTATTTTAAAATATATTTAATATCTTTTTATATTCGCGCGAAGCGCGGACAAGTATACTAGTATACAATTTTTTTCTAAAAAATAACCCTTAAACTATGATAGCCATAAATTTGTTATGAAATCGTTGGTAACCACATTTATGGAATTTATAAAGTGTTTAAACCTTTTAAAATTCACTAGAACCCTTACCTTTTTCTGCTTTTAAAAACAAAGGGTTTCTTAAACACCTTTTTTAAATATGTTTTTAAATTTTTTCTTAAATTAAGTGGTCAATATTTTATTTTATTTTTTATATATATTTGCCAAGTTATGAAGTTTTGATTAAGTTCAAATTTGATCATAACAAAATGGCAACTCTGATGGAGATTCATTTAGGTTCTAACTAAAGGCATTTTTTCTGAATTTTGTGGCTATCACTTATTTGTTTGTATCGATTGTTATTTGCTTAAAATTTCATTTATTATATAACCGCCATTGCATTCATATCATATTTCCGCTAAATGTCATCGATTTTGTTTATTTTAAACGACGATTTAGCAATTCTACAGTAGTTTTTTTATACAAAATCATATTTTTTTGGAATATGTGATAATATATTGGTTCATTACTCATTCAATATTTATCATAGTTTCAACCCAAGATGTCCTCTTAGGCCCCGATCTTTCAAAAGCCACTCTTAGATACATAAGGTAGAGCTAAAACCAAATCTCTCTTTAGGAGCATTAGCTTAAGATGATTACCCAATACCCAAGACATATTTGTCCCATTAGAAGCTCAATTTGTCTCTATTTGGCCCACAACCAATAAAAAAAACAATCATAATTTATGTGTTAAATTGAAGGAAGTCAACTGTAATACCCCGAAATTTTTTTGAGCTAAGTGTCACGGACTTAGAGTCTTACTAACGATCCGTGTGGCACTTGACAACTTACTCACTACTCTTTCAAGATCTTGTAAGCTCAAGTAAGACTTTTAAACTTAAGATCGCTAAGAGAATGGAAAGAAAGACTTAGAAAGTATAAGAGAGCTTCTGGAAGAAGGCTTTTTGTATTGCTTGGAAGGTTGCTTACAACTTGTNCTCATACAAACTCGGAATCGCGCAAACTCGGCGGCGTTGGAAAGATCATTTCAATATCTTTCCTATGATATTTGTAAACACACTTAAATCCCTCTGAGTAAGGAGTTATGATCATTTGAAGTTGACCAAAACCTCAACGTAACATACTTAACAAATTTCCAGATTTTTATATTCTTTCCAAAAATGGTTATTTCCAATTCTTAACTTCTTCCTAGTTATTTCAAATTGGCGAGATGTTACACATAACCTTCAAATATTCACTATACAAATTTACAACTCCTAAAAATGATACTTATAAAAACCTATTTTGAGACATGTATAATAATTACCACAATAATATTGTAATAATAGGAACAATTGTATTAGTGTTGTAAAAAATTATTCAACTCTTGGTACTTTTTCTACATCTTCGTCGTTGCATACACATATTCTTTTTAAAAATTTATTTGTTCTCACTACTGATAATCTCTATACGATAAATTATGTGATTAATTTTATTTTATTTTTATTGTAAAAGTAAAACCTCAACGACAATGTTTTAATATAGCAACTTAATTCTCTCTTTTCGCAATGCATACTATAAGAATGAAAGTTTAAATATTTTTTTTAATATTAGTGGATCTTATGTGACACAAATATGTAGTAAATGAATGCTAGTACGAGCATCAAATATCAAAAAAAAAATTCTCTAACTTTGAATCTCGGCCATAAATATGTTCAAATGTAATTCAAGTATTTTTTTCTCATGATGATTTAGCACACATATATTTTGATTTATTTATTTTTTATTATAGAGTCATTTATACAAAAAAAAAAAGTCATGTAATTTATGATCGAGTAGATTTAGTATTGCTGGTTGAACCAATAATATTACTATAAGAATCATTGAATTTAGTATGAAACTATGATAATTAGATTGTTACTTAATTGAAACTTTTCATATCAATTTTTATGTTTTCACTTTTTTATCACCAATTTTAAATTGAAAATGCAGCATGAGATTTTTTAGCAATTTTTCTGAATAGATAATATCATAATCGTAACTTAATTTGTATTTATCTCTTTTATTATATCATTTATGAATTATTTTAAAATATATTTAATATCTTTTTATATTTGCGTGAAGCGCGGACAAGTACACTAGTATACAATTTTTTTCTAAAAAATAATCCTTAAACTGTGATAGCCATAAATTTGTTATGAAATCCGTTGGTAACCACATTTATGGAATTTATAAAGTGTTTAAACCTTTTAAAATTCACTAGAACCCTTGCCTTTTTCTGCTTTTAAAAACAAAAGGTTTCTTAAACACCTTTTTTAAATATGTTTTTAAAATTTTTCTTAAATTAAGTGGTCAATCTTTTATTTTATTTTTTATATATATTTTCCAAGTTATGAAGTTTTGATTAAGTTCAAATTTGATCATAACAAAATGGCAACTCTGATGGAGATTCATTTAGGTTCTAACTAAAGGCATTTTTTCTGAATTTTGTGGCTATCACTTATTTGTTTGTATCGATTGTTATTTGCTTAAAATTTCATTTATTATATAACCGCCATTGCATTCATATCATATTTCCGCTAAATGTCATCGATTTTGTTTATTTTAAACGACGATTTAGCAATTCTACAGTAGTTTTTTTATACAAAATCATATTTTTTTGGAATATGTGATAATATATTGGTTCATTACTCATTCAATATTTATCATAGTTTCAACCCAAGATGTCCTCTTAGGCCCCGATCTTTCAAAAGCCACTCTTAGATACATAAGGTAGAGCTAAAACCAAATCTCTCTTTAGGAGCATTAGCTTAAGATGATTACCCAATACCCAAGACATATTTGTCCCATTAGAAGCTCAATTTGTCTCTATTTGGCCCACAACCAATAAAAAAAACAATCATAATTTATGTGTTAAATTGAAGGAAGTCAACTGTAATACCCCGAAATTTTTTTGAGCTAAGTGTCACGGACTTAGAGTCTTACTAACGATCCGTGTGGCACTTGACAACTTACTCACTACTCTTTCAAGATCTTGTAAGCTCAAGTAAGACTTTTAAACTTAAGATCGCTAAGAGAATGGAAAGAAAGACTTAGAAAGTATAAGAGAGCTTCTGGAAGAAGGCTTTTTGTATTGCTTGGAAGGTTGCTTACAACTTGTGTGTTCCCTTGCAAATGAATGCCCCTTCTATTTATACTACAACCTAGGGGCTAAAGTCCAATTAATATTTACTTTACAAGTCCCTAAAGTATTTACACTTTGGTCCTTCTCTAGAATTCTCTACACATTCTAGGATATTCTAAGGCCTTCTTGAAATGTCTAAGGGGTTCTAGAGTTCTCCATAACCCTCTCCTAAACTCTAGAATCTTCCTCCCCTATGCGGATGCAAAATTTGACTTGCAAAGTGGCGGGACATGACATTCTCCCCCACCTGATGAGGTGATGACCGCGACGCACTACTGCAAAAACTCCTGGATTTGGTCCTTAAATTGCCACAGGTCTTCATATCTCTCCCATGTGGCCTCTTCCAGAGTTTGTCCTTTCCAATGCACAAGAAACATGGAGCTAGCTTGTTCACCTCACTTCCGTTTGGCTTGATAGTCTATGATAGCCTCAATCTCCCGGTCGTGCGAGGCGGTGACAGTTATGGGTGCCCATCGTAATTGGTTCCGGCTAAGATCTTCCTTGTCCTCATGGTATGGCTTAAGAATGCTTGCATGAAAGACCGGGTGGATTTTGAAGTGTGGAGACAACTCCACCTTGTACGAGATCTTGCCCACCTTGGCAACGATCTTGAATGGACCCTCATATTTCCGCACTAATTTTGTATGGACGCCCCATATTGCTTTTAACTGTCTTAGATTGAATTTTACCAAGACCATGTCGCCTTTTTTGTAGTCAGTTGGACGCCATTTGCGGTCGACAAACTTTCTCATCTTGTTCATTGCCTTGTCCAAGTAGGACTTGGCAGTGTCAAGCTTTTCCTCCCCTCCCTTGGCAAGATGTTAGGCTCCCAAACTCTTCCCTTGGAAAGCAGACAACAATGAATGTGGAGTTTGGGGTTGTTGGCCTGTCGCCAACTCAAATGGTGTGCGCCCGGTGGACTCACTCCTTTGAAAATTGTACGAAAACTGCGCCATGTCTAGGATTCTGGCCCAATCCTACTGGTGCAAACTGATATAGTGCCTAAGATAGCACTCTAATAGGGCATTGACACGTTCGATTTGGCTGTCGGTCTGCGGGTAGAAACTTGTGGAGAAGTGAAGTTCCGTGCCAAGTATCTCGAATAGTTCCCTCCAAAAGTTATTGGTAAAGCAGGGGTCTCGATCACTAATGATATGTCTTGGCAGCCCCCAATATTTCACCATGTTCTCGAAGAACAATCAAGCAACCTCCTTTGCGGTGCAACTAGCTGTGGCGGGTATGAATGAAGCATACTTTGAGAATCTATCCACCACAACCATGATGGTTCCATACCCGTCACACTTAGGCAAGGAAGTGATGAAGTCCATGGTCACGCTTTCCCAAGGGTGTTCCGCTACAGGTTGTGGCTTTAGTAGTCCTTCCAGTTGTCTCTGCTCTACCTTGTCTTGTTGGCACAAGTCAAGTCTGCATGTAGCACTCGATGTCATCCCGCATACGTGGATAATAATAAATCACCTCGATCAATGCCTTCGTGTGTCGCCGCCCCGGATGCCCAGCCCACAGTGTATCATGGCTCTCCTTAATGATTCACCACCTGATAGACCCGAACTTGGGTACATCGACCTTCTGACCGATTGTGAGCAAAAGGTCGTCTTCCACCCAAATGCGCCTTGTATTGCCTTGAGTGGCCACCTCCATTAGCTTTTTGGCTTCGGGATCCTATTGCATGCCATCCTTGATCACATATTGAATGTAACAATGAGCTGTAGTGATGGCAGCAAGCTCGGTCTTGTGACTCAGTACGTCGGCCACTACATTGCCTCTTCCTGGCTTGTACTCCATGACGTACTCAAATTCAGCTAGAAAATCTTGCCACCTAACTTGTTTTAGGGTGATATTCTTCTATGACTGAAAGTAGCTAGTGGCCACGTTATCCGTCTTGACCACAAAGTTAGAGCCTAGTAGGTAGTGTCTCCACGTGTGCAGGCAATATGTGATGGCTGTCACCTCTTTCTCCAGCACCGTGTAACATTGTTTGGTCTTGTTCAACTTGCGGCTCTCAAATGCTATTGGGTGTCTATCATGCATTAGGAGTCCCTCAATGGCAAAGTCTGAAGCATCCGTATGCACTTTGAAGGTCGTTGAAAAGTCGGGCAGCGTCAAGACCGGCTCTTCTGTCACTGTGGCTTTGAGACCTTCAAATGCTTGTTGGCACTCCTTGCTCCAAACCTACGACTTATTTTTCTTCAAAAACTTTGTGGCACCTCGAAAATTGGTAGGTTAAACTAGAGCTTAAGCGTGAGAGTTAACGTCAAGGTACGTGTTAGACCCCGTAGTTAGAAGACCATTTAAGGTTTGATTGAGGGTTGCAAGGGCAAGGGCAAAGGCAAAGGGGGAAAGCCTAAGACAAAGGCCAACACTGCCCCAACCTTGGCTAAGCACTGCCCAAAGACCACAACCACCTTAACGACCAGTGGTCTTGACCACGGTTCGTGAAAGGGCTCATGAAAATTAGGCTTGTGGAAGGCAAGGCTTTGAAGCAAAGCTATTGCCTAGGGACCACGACCTTCACCACGACCAGTGGTCTTGACCACAGATCGTGGGAGGTCTCGTGGTCATGCCTTAAAATTATAGAAGCCAAGACCCCAAGCCTTAGCCACTGACCAAGGACCACAGGCAGGACCACAGCTCGTGGTCTTGACCACGGTTCGTGAGGTCCTCTCGTGGTGCCTGGGAGTGGGCTGCCTAAGGAGGGTCGTTTTTGCAAATTCCTTTTTAGTTAATTAATTAATGGGGTCGACTTATATTTTTTTTCCACATATATCAATTATTTTAAGTCATTAAACACCTCATTTACTCCCTTTATTCCTAAAAACCATAATCAAACCAAAAGTTCATTTTTTCCAATATTTCTCTCTCTAGAAATTCCCAAAGAAGAAGAAGGAGAAGTGGAGGTTAGGGCTTGAAGAACAAAGGTTTTTCTTCTCAAACTTAAGGGAAAACTCCATTAAGGTATTGTAGTTTTGATTCATGGTTAACTTCCCATCCTTGCAGTCCCCAAATCTTCAAATTCAAAGTTGGAATTTCTCCAAAACTAAGGGTTTGCATTCAAGGTCATGGATTCTTTCTCAAAACGTTTTCAATGGTTTAATTATCATATATTGAGATTAAATTGCTGTTTTATGGTGGTTTTAAGATAAGAGTATTATACAAGATACTTAAATGATTACTTCAATTTGAACATGAATCCATGATTTCCCATAACCCTAATTTATGACTTTGACGTGGGTGAATTGTAATAAGATGAATGTTAGGAAATTGATTTTGTAATGGTTTAGTTACTTGAATTATGTCATTATTCATGCCTAAATTGTAGTATTCTAGGTGTGTTGGTGAATTATGATTCATGGCCTTGAAGGGCAAATTATGAAGAATGTTGTATAATCATGATGCTATGCATATGCTTTGTGATTTCAATGAAAGTAATGTGATCATGACTACAATGCAATTGTGTTATTATTGAAAGGTTATTATCAATTATACACTTGTGAATGATGATGATATGATGTGAAAGGTTTCTTCAATGTAATGATACATCTTGAATTGGTAGGCTTAGGGCATCCTCTTCTTCTGTAATTGAAAGTGATCTTGATTGATGCAACTTGAATCGGTAGACCTAATGGTGGTAGCCCTTTCATAAATGATTAAAGAAGTATTCTAAGGCTCTGTCTTGAATCGGTAGACCTAATAGTGGTAGCCCTTTCATGAAGAGTCTATGAACTAATGTAATGATAAACCTTGAATTGGTAGACCTAATGGTGGTAGCCCTTTCAAGTGTGTAATGATGAACCTTGAATCGGTAGACCTAATGGTGGTAGCCCTTTCATGTGTATAATGATGAACCTTGAATCGGTAGACCTAATGGTAGTATCCCTTTCTTGAGGATTCAATGACCTATCCTAATATTGTACCTTGAATCGGTAGACCTAATGGTGGTGGCCCTTTTATGTGTAATAATGTACATTGGGTAGGTAGACCTAATGGTGGTAGCCCTCTCAAGTACAATAATGTTAATGTGAATGAACTACTCCCGGTTGGAACTCACTAGCCTTTTTCTTATTTTTTTGGACCAACTCTCCATAGGCTAAGTAGAATTCCCGGACCCAGGAAGGAATGTAGGGGCCCCGTGGCCTAGTGAACTGCTCTAATTCATGATATCTGAGTGTGTCAGGCACATTAGTGTGCTTGCCTTCCAAGCCCTCTAAAAATAGTAACTTTTCTACTAGAATGGTTCGTAAACCATCGTCTTTCAATCTGTTTAGCAACCTGGGTGGAGGTGGAGGTGGAGCTACAGGGAGTATAGGAGCCACTGGAGGTGGTGTTGGAGTTGGCACTGATTCGGTAGTCGGGGGAGTGGTAGCTGAAGGGGTTCCGATAGATGTGGGCTTAGTTCTAGCCCTGAGTTCATTCCTTCGATTCATCTAACGTTGCTCATCCTCCGGCTTAGAAAAAGTTGGTCAATATTTCTGCCCTTATCTCTTAGTTGGAGGTCATCCCTTTTTCTTTTTGGAAGGTTTGATCCTTCTTCATTGATCGTGACACCTTTAGCCTTTTTCTGTGGTTGCTCGATTAAATTAGTGCGTACCGTATCTGCAAAACATCGAGAAAGGATAAGAAAACAGCTTAAATTCAGGCACAGTGACTTTCTCTACAAATAGACTCGTCGATCAAGTTGGCGAGTCGCCGAACCAATTCGGCGAACTAAATCGGGCTCACTGATGGATTGGCTAAACAAAGGCAAGTCGGTGATTACAGAGTTCTTTCAGCGAATCGCCGACTTCTTTTGACGAACAAGGGTTTGTCCGCCGAAAGTTACAGTGCATAGGGTCTCAGGGGTAGCGTACGGAGGGCGATCAAGAGTACTTTCGGTGAGTCATCGACTTCATTCGGGGACCTATGGCTTCTCGCTGAAAGTTACAGTCTCATCCAATTTGACCTGATACTAAGGGCGAGATGGAGACATTGGGCGAACCGCCGAATGATTTGGCAAGCTCGAACCAGCTCACTAAATGGTCCAACGTGCCCAGTTTCAATCCATCTTCTCGAATTCAATCCCTCAAACCCTGAAAGCAAAATCAAACCATGCACTAACGAAATTCAAGCGAGACCCATACTACCCATCACCCCGAAATACCCAAATTTCTCCCGAATTTGCCGCACTTGGCGATTTGACAATATTTGCTCTTAAGAACGGTGTCACCCTCTCTATCATTGAGAAAATTTTCGACATTTAACACAAACATGGGCTACTCAGACTTCACCCAAACAAACAAAACAACATGCAATAATGAACCAACTCATTAAAAAGCACTAAGATTATGAGCATTCAACAATCAGACAACACAGGCAAGAATTTCGAATTAAAATAGGCATGTAATCATTCTAATCCTATTAGAGAGGCCCAACACACATCACTAAGAGACAATCATTGTAATTGAGTACAAAACTTTCAAATGTAATAGTGGAAAAAAGAAACCAACCTTTAATGTTAATTAAATTCGATTTGAAAAGCTAGGTGGCAAAGTATTCCAATTCCGATCACAAGTCCCCAACTAAAATGCTAGAGTAATGCTAAATTGAAGAAGATACTACCTTAGTGCGAGTTTAGGAGATTTGTGAGCGAGGGAAAGTGAAGAAGTTGAAGTTTTGAATCTTTGGGCCATTATATCTCATCCAGTTCACGCACATTCGGCGACGTTAGTTGCAATCACCGATCTACTCGGTGAGTCGTCAGTGGTCCCTTGTCCCACCGATTGTTAAAGATTTGTCAATTTGTTGGGGTCAAGATGACGGTCTTAGTCAAGATTGCCGACCTGGTCGGTGATGCGCCGACCTTATTTACAAGGTCACCGAGTTTTACAGGCTCTAATTTAAACTTGAGTTGAGCCAAACGGCGGGTCAGGTCAGGCACGCCAACCTATTCGACGGTCCGCCGACTGACCATTCTCTCTCCAATCTATATTTTTCACCACTTTCCTCATTCAAACCTGGACCACTAACACACTATTATTTATTAAAGGAAATTTAAGCAACCAAAACCTTGGGTTGCCTCCCAAGAAGAGACTTATTTAATGTCGTGGCTCGACGCGAGTCCTTACTCACTCCCTATTGGCTGGGTTGGCCCTAGTGTAACTAGCTAACCCCAATAGTTCGTTTAAGTGAAGAGGAGGCACCACATAATTCACGAGTGTCCTGATCAGCTGGATCGATCTAGAATGATAGCCAACCATTTGATTCAACACTTCAATACTCTCTTTCATCTCTTCCAATATTTGATCTTGATCGTTGATATTTTGGAGAATGATTTGGACTGTGTCCTCGACACGGTTGTTCTCCCTGCCTCAAGACTGCTTCCTCTCGTAAGGAGGTATGACCTCCCTTGAATCTTGCACTGGTTTTCCACCTCTATTATTTTGGTGGCCAACTCGTGCAGTTAAGTTACCAGTGCGGGTAATGTGAAGTGTCTCGCGATTTCTTGCTTCATCTCAGCCAAGTTGCCACCATTTCCCTTAACAATGCTTTGGGAACCTACTTACACCAACAAACTTAAAGAAGAAAAAACTAAAAATAAGGTTAGAAATCTATGATTATTGAAAGCAAAATTTGACTTAAACCAAAAACATTTACCTGACACCACTCCTCGGTAGCGGCACCATTTTGATATTTGCGTAATCAATGACACAACTTCTGATGCAAGTGTCTACGATTGTGCAATAGTGTAATAACCCAACCAAGGGTTGGGGTCGAGCCCCAAGGGACTGGGCGTGAAAATTAGTGGTTAAGCGCAAATGTGCTAAAGCTAATCGTAGGTAAAGATTTTCATGAGTATTGCATAGAAAATTAAAGGTGGTGACACCAAAGTGTCAAATATCAATGGGGGTTTGTCACAAGTATAGCTAAAACAACAAAAATAAAGAGAAAATTCAAGTTTGGGGATAAGTTCTTGGGGAATGACCACAATATATATTGATATAAATCGTTGGGTACATGTTTTGGATAGAAAATGTTCATAATAATAGTGACTAGGCTAAGCTATACATGGGAATAAATTCTCTCCCGAGCAACTTACACCATTTCAAATGGGTTCCTTTCGAACACCCACTTGCCGCATCAAGACCAGCCTACGCCTTACCCCAGTCACTCTCTCCACTTGAGTATTAGGATATGGGATTAGGGCTCACCCTCTCGAGATGAACCTCATGTCGACCCACTCCTTAGGCCATCAGTCTAGCGGTCTTGGTTTCGCAATCTCTCTCTCTCGCAAGCCGAAAACACATGAGCGGTTTTGTATTTGCAACTACAAACTCGTTAAATTAAACCACAACCACTAGGTGAATTTACCATTAAAATACATTTAACCTATCAGCAAACAAGACCCAACAATGATATCAACACATATTTGCTAACTCACACCCCAAGAATGGGAGTTTTTAGCCACACATATAGAAACACTTGTGTATGTTTAATGTCCACCTTTTCAAATGTCAAAAGGAGGAATTTTTCATTATATTTGATATGGTTTCAGCAACAAGAGGCATGGTGATAGGGGAATGGGTGATAGGGGAATGAATGCTAATTAAATTATTGAATGAATAAACTCAGTGTGAGGATATTTGTTTCTCATCATCAAAAAAGGGGAAAATGTTGTATTACAGGTGTTTTGATGATCCTCACAAATGCGTAGACCTGGTGTCTTACAGAGTGTTCTTGTACAAGTTCAAAGTGTTGTACAACTGTAAAGATGTCTTGTTAGATAGTTGGTGGAAAGGTCAGTGTACTTCACCAATAGGAATGGACGAGGTTGTTTGTTCAGTGGTCAATAACTCTTGTAGGTGATTGATATATTCAATAAAACCAAACAACTACAACTATTCATTAAAAAAAAAAGAGTGAGTCTTTTCGAGAACTCAAGCATCAAAAGAACACATGCAGAAAGGGACTTGATATAGTGAAGAAGAACAATCTCGAAGGGTTGTTGTTTTTATGCTTTTATTGTGCTTATATTGTAGGATTCGTTTCACAATCATAAAGAAACATTTCAAAAACTTTGTGTGTATTGGTTGTAAGAACACAGTTGAGTTAATTGTGTGTCTTATATTTGAAGTCTATATTAATTAAGAGTTAGTTAATATAGTGGTAAATGTAAGCATTTATTTGGCTTAGTAAGCAATAGAGGTTATTACATAGAGTGAGATTAAGAGTTTAGTCTCATTGTTGTACTTGGAGTCTGTATTCACTTTTGCTTGTAATTACTGAAAGCAGTTTAAAATAATGTGTGACCGGTTGTGGTTTTACTCCCTTGAGCAAGGAGGTTTCCACATAAAACTCCTTGTTCCCAATGATTAACTGATTTACTTCTTTACTACATTATTGTATGAACGTTTGACCTACTGGTGGACGCATACATTCCAACATAAGGTTTCTTCTTCATTTTTTACTGCCAACATGGAGATAACCTCATGCTATTCAGACTCATCTGAATCACTTGTGGTATCTTCCCATATCACGGGGGACTCTTCATCATTCTGATTAGCAACTGTTCTTCTACTTGACTTATCAGCAACCAGGTCCCCCCTTTTTATGACATTGTATTTTAAATCTTTAGTCATATAGACATTTCCAGGCCATTTAGATTCATCGGAGTTGCTTGAGTAAATTCCTAGAGGTGTAGAGTTCTCCTTTCTTTAAATTCCGCCGATGCACTTCCTCTTGCCTATCAATAATCAGATCCCACCTTTTGTCCTTACCTTTGTGAATAAGATCGTCATTTCTCATTTGTATCTCATGAACTTAAAGATGTTCAAATAAGGCATCCAGCGTGAGTACTTTAGGATCCCTTGTCTCATAGACAATATCAATTTCATCAATCAAAGATATGGGAAGAACCTCTAATATATTAGTAACTTGTTTGCACACACTACTAGGTTCTCCCAGAAACAGAAGCTCCTTTGTAATGGTGGAGAATCTAGTACACATTTCATGAATAAATTCGCCTTCTTTTATGGTGAAGCTTTTAAACTAGGTACAGAAGAGATCTAACTTAGATTTCTTTCTTTGATGAGTTCCCTCATACACTATTCTCAAAAGGTCCCAGATTTCCTTGGCTGATTCATAACAAAATATGATCATATTCACTATTTCCAATGCCACAAATTAACAGCTTCCCTGCCTTGTGATATTTCTCAACTTTCCTTTTATAGGATTCATTATATTATTGTCAAGTTTTGGGAACGACCTTATTACATCCCCATATTTTACCTCTATAGTTGGCAGACATGGACCTTCATAAACAACATCCCATGCTCATTATCCTCAGCTATCAGATAGTCATACATGCGAATATTCCACCATCTATTAAAACGACCATCAAAAGGAGGTGCCTCGTTGCAGGTTTAGTGGAGCTATCATTCTTCAGAAGAATCTCCCTTTCGTGGTGTTAACTATATAGAGAGCCCGAGCTCTGCTACAAATTGTTAGAATGAATGCATCCACTAGTGATCATTGGACCGGGTCCCTCGACAGAATAATAGAGGGGAAAATAAATAACTCAAAGTAAACCAAGCAAAAGGAATTTATGTGGAAACTCCATTACTCAAGTGTGGTGAAAACCACGACCGGTACTCACAGGATTTCAACCCAAACTCTATTTCACTCAAAACAAAGCAAAGCTTCATATTACAACTTCTTGTAACCTAGAAAATAATCGCTTAATGCCTTTCCCCTTACTGTAGCAACTCTACTACAAACGGAACTAAGAAATAACTCTATTTTCCACTAAACCAACTAACTCAAGTGTATATAGACTTCAAGAACCCAATAAGGATAACTCTAGCCACCAACACAAATATCAAAGATAGGAGCATAAACAAGCATCGACTCTATTGCACCCACAAATCACCTAACTCTACTTGACACTCCTAGGTAACTCTACCCAAGAGAACATCAAAACACTGATGTAAAGAGGCATGACTAAAACATATATGTTTCGACTAACTAACTCTAGTTAATTTGACTCAACCTAAAGACTTAGATAAGCAACCGATCTACTATCCTTTATAACTTAGAAGTACATTTACAATATAAAGACACTAGACACAAAACTCAAAATACAACAAAGACGTCTCAGTACTCCATCAGGTCCCTTGTTGAGCATAAGCAATGTACTTCCTTGAAGATGGTGTTTTCTTTGTGACCTTATGAATTTTCAGAATTCAAAACTTTGTTTGCCAAACCATGAGTTTTGTCTAGGGAGAAGAGACTATTATAAAATGGACATAAACTCTTGGGACCAAACCATTGGTTGAGTTGCTACTGTGAATAGACATGCCCCAGTCACAGTAGAGTTGGTATTTGTAGTAGCTATTAGACAACTATTTTTTATCCTCTTCACATACACAATCTTATCTCGACCAGGTCCCTTGTTTTGATCCGAAAGTTTGTTAAATCATCAAAACTTCAAATAAGCTCCTAAGTAACAATAATTTTGTTTTCTTATAGATGGCGTAGAAAAGGAGAATACCTATTGATAATAATCTAAAAGGGATGAAAAATTCACAGTGTCAAGATGTTGGTATTGTCCAATAAGGGAGGAGGAAATAATGTCACACAATTTTGTAATAGCCACTATAGCCAATAGACTTTGGAGGCAGTTTGCTATTTCTGCAGATATAAACATGAATGGGATACGCCTACAACAACTAATAATATCCTGGTGGAAACACAATGCTTCACCATAATTATAAGGGAGGACAATCTAGAAGGGGAGGAATAATAAATCATGTTTTTATTTTGGGTGTAATGATATTTATACTTTATACTATCATATTTCTATTTTAATGATATTTCCTAAAACTAGTTCTGGAAACGGGCGTTGCACGTTTATCCCAAAATACTTCACATAGATTTTGTATTGCAAATGACATATTTTATTCATGATGGTATATGGAAGAATGACATGATAGGGAACGGGTAGTTCAGTTGTGGGTGGAGCATGCAAGACATTCATAAATGAATGTTGTAAGTCTCCATTGCCATTCTCCTACCATTCGAGACTACCTGGGCCATGAATGTTGGGTTTTGAACTAAAATCATTACTTCTTGATTCTCAAAGTTGTGGTGGGGATCAAAGGGGCAGATGCGTAAATGGTAGTTGCCCCTACAATTTGGATGTTTACTAGGTAGAGAGGGTAAGCATATTTTCAGTTCATCGTGCAAATGTAAATTATTACTTAGGGGCAGTAATTTGTTTATCCTTTGTTGCACATCTTGAATTAGATCTTCTTATCCCAAGTAAAATCTAAGTGATTTAATGACTAATTCATATATTAACTTGACACATTTTGATTATCCCATTTAATACCCATGCAGCAACTATTAAAATCTCAACAAATTATATTTGAACCCTTAATTTTAATAATACTTAAATATAATGTGAATAATAAAGATCTAAACTCTAAAATTTGAATGACTTCTACTTTCAGTCAAATTTGAATTATGTATCTCATAAAAATAATTTTTGAGTTCTTATTCAGATAGTTGATTTTTGTAATCTCTGTAGAATTTCCTTAACATAAGACAACAATCTAGGTCACCTTCTCTTCATGATATTTGTTATTTGGCATTCACATTATAAAGCTTCAACCTCGTAAAGTTAAATTTATTTAGACAATACTACTTTTGAGTAGTGCTTTCAATGGCATTTTTGGGCGAGTCTCAAGGCAGAGCGTATGAAAAATGATTTGGTAAAAAAATAGAAGATGTAGATCCATTGGACATACGCCCTAGAATTTGGAGCATAAGCCTCAGGCGTAAAAATGTAAATCTCCAGCATAAACGTGCAAACCCATGCGTGAAATTAATTTTTTATTACTTTAAAATTACTTTTGCTTTAAATCACATTTTTATTATTGGTTAAATGACAATTATACTTTATGATTCCTAAAACTAGCTTGAGGAATGTGTGTTCCACATTTATCCAACAATACCTCATATAGATTTTGTATTGCAAATGACATATTTTATCCATGTTGGGATATTAAAGAATGGCATGATAGGGAACAAGTAGTTCTGTTGATGGTGGAGCATGAACGGCATCTATAAGTGACTGTTGTAAGTCTCCATCGCCATTCTCATACCCTTCGAGAATACATGGGCCATGAATATTTGTTTTGAACTATAGTCATTACCTCTTCATTCTCCATGAGTACATTGAAGATCAAGGAGTAAACTTCCAGACTAATTTCCAACCAAGATGTCACAATTGAGGTGGGGATTAGAGGGATAGATGCGTAAATAGTAGTTTCCCCTACAATTTAGACGTTTACTAGGTCGAGGGAAGGGATATTTGTGGTTCATCGTGCAAGATTGGGTTTGTGAACTAGTGCTTAAGGGGAGTGATTTGCTTCAACTTTGTTGAGAATGCACTGGAAGTCTGGGTATTATGGAAAGTTGGGCTTTGACTCTTTATTTAGCTTATCTTGAATCAAATCATCTTATCCCAGGTAACATCTGAGTGATTTACTAATTCATTTATTAACTTGACCTATTTAGATTTTCCTGTTTAATTTGTTGAGATTTCAATAGTTGTTATATAGGGTATTAAATGGGTGAATCAAAATAAGTGAAGTTAATAAATGAATTAGCCATTAAATCACTCAGATGTAACTTTGGAAAATATATTTTGATTCAAGATGTGCTAAATAATTAGTCATAGCGCAACTTCCTATAATACCCAAACTTCCACTACACTCTCAATAAAGGAGAAGCAAATCACTCCCCTGAAGCACTAGTTCACAAATCCAATCTTGCACGATGAACCAGAAATAACCCTTCCCTCTCTAACTAGTAAATGAATGTTGTGAGTCTCCATTGCCATTCTCCTACCATTCGAGACTACCTGGGCCATGAATGTTGGGTTTTGAACTAAAATCATTACTTCTTGATTCTCAAAGTTGTGGTGGGGATCAAAGGGGCAGATGCGTAAATGGTAGTTGCCCCTACAATTTGGATGTTTACTAGGTAGAGAGGGTAAGCATATTTTCAGTTCATCGTGCAAATGTAAATTATTACTTAGGGGCAGTAATTTGTTTATCCTTTGTTGCACATCTTGAATTAGATCTTCTTATCCCAAGTAAAATCTAAGTGATTTAATGACTAATTCATATATTAACTTGACACATTTTGATTATCCCATTTAATACCCATGCAGCAACTATTAAAATCTCAACAAATTATATTTGAACCCTTAATTTTAATAATACTTAAATATAATGTGAATAATAAAGATCTAAACTCTAAAATTTGAATGACTTCTACTTTCAGTCAAATTTGAATTATGTATCTCATAAAAATAATTTTTGAGTTCTTATTCAGATAGTTGATTTTTGTAATCTCTGTAGAATTTCCTTAACATAAGACAACAATCTAGGTCACCTTCTCTTCATGATATTTGTTATTTGGCATTCACATTATAAAGCTTCAACCTCGTAAAGTTAAATTTATTTAGACAATACTACTTTTGAGTAGTGCTTTCAATGGCATTTTTGGGCGAGTCTCAAGGCAGAGCGTATGAAAAATGATTTGGTAAAAAAATAGAAGATGTAGATCCATTGGACATACGCCCTAGAATTTGGAGCATAAGCCTCAGGCGTAAAAATGTAAATCTCCAGCATAAACGTGCAAACCCATGCGTGAAATTAATTTTTTATTACTTTAAAATTACTTTTGCTTTAAATCACGTTTTTATTATTGGTTAAATGACAATTATACTTTATGATTCCTAAAACTAGCTTGAGGAATGTGTGTTCCACATTTATCCAACAATACCTCATATAGATTTTGTATTGCAAATGACATATTTTATCCATGTTGGGATATTAAAGATTGGCATGATAGGGAACAAGTAGTTCTGTTGGTGGTGGAGCATGAACGGCATCTATAAGTGACTGTTGTAAGTCTCCATCGCCATTCTCATACCCTTCGAGAATACATGGGCCATGAATATTTGTTTTGAACTATAGTCATTACCTTTTCATTCTCCATGAGTACATTGAAGATCAAGGAGTAAACTTCCAAACCAATTTCCAACCAAGATGTCACAATTGAGGTGGGGATTAGAGGGATAGATGCGTAAATAGTAGTTTCCCCTACAATTTAGACGTTTACTAGGTCGAGGGAAGGGATATTTGTGGTTCATCGTGCAAGATTGGGTTTGTGAACTAGTGCTTAAGGGGAGTGATTTGCTTCAACTTTGTTGAGAATGCACTGGAAGTCTGGGTATTATGGAAAGTTGGGCTATGACTCTTTATTTACTTATCTTGAATCAAATCCTCTTATCCCAGGTAACATCTGAGTGATTTACTAATTCATTTATTAACTTGACCTATTTAGATTTTCCCGTTTAATTTGTTGAGATTTCTATAGTTGTTATATAGGGTATTAAACGGGTGAATCAAAATAAGTGAAGTTAATAAATGAATTAGCCATTAAATTACTCAGATGTAACTTTGGAAAATATATTTTGATTCAAGATGTGCTAAATAATTAGTCATAGCGCAACTTCCTATAATACCCAAACTTCCACTACACTCTCAATAAAGGAGAAGCAAATCACTCCCCTGAAGCACTAGTTCACAAATCCAATCTTGCACGATGAACGAGAAATAACCCTTCCCTCTCTAACTAGTAAACACCCAAATTGTTGGGGCAACAGACCCTTTGATCCCCTCCACAACTCTGACATCCTGATTTGAAATGAGTCTGCAAGGTTACTCCTTGAACTTCAATGTACTCATGGAGAATCAAGTAATGACTGTAGTTCAAAACCCAACATTCATGGACAAGGCAGTCTCGAAGGGTATGAGAATGCCGAAGGAGACTTAAAACAATCACTTATGGATGTCGTGCATGCTCCACCCATCACTGAACTACATGTCTCCTATCATGCCATACTTTCATATCCCAACATGGATAATATTTGTCATTTGCAATAATAATCTATATGAAGTATTTTGGGATACCCGTGCAACGCACATTCCTAGAACTAGTTTTAAGAAAAGTCATTACAATATGAAAATATTATTATATAAAGTATAAATATCATTACACGTATTATAAGAATGTGATTAAAAAAGTATTTTGGAAGTAATAAAAAAATATTTTATGCACAGGTGTACGCTTTCATGCTGGACGCTTAGATTTTTATGCGTCCTGCTTATGTTCCAAATTCTAGAGCATATGTTCAATGGATATACACCCTTTATTTTCTCCAGAGAATTTTTTTTACGCTCCGCCCCGAGACCCTCTTAGAAAATGCTATTGAAAATAGTAGTCCAATCTTGCAGGATATATCAACACTATCTCTTCCCTATATATGTACCGAGGAAACACCCAAATTGTAGGGGCAATTACATTTTATGCATTTGCCCCTCCAATCCCCACCACAACTCTGACATTCTGGTTGTAAATGATTATGCAAGGTCACCCCTTGATCTTCAATGTACTCATGGAGAATGAAGAAGTAACGATTGTAGTTAAAAACCCAACATTTATGGCCCAGTTAGTCCCGGAGGGTGTGAGAATGACGATGGAGACTTACAACAATCACTTATGGATGTCATGGGTGCTCCACCAACCACTGAAATACCCGTGCCCTATAATGACATACTTTCATATCCCAACAAGGATAAATTTTGTCATTTGCAATACACAATCTATATGAAGAATTTTGGCATAAATGTGTAACACACTTTGCTAGAACTATATTTAGAAAATGTCATTGCAAAATGAAAATATGATAGTATAAAGTGCAAGTATCATTACACCAATATTAAAAATATGATTTACAACAAAAATATTTTAAAGTAATAAAAAACTAATTTAATCACGGGTGTACGCTTTTATGTTAGAGACTTACGTCTTTACGCCTGGGGCTTACGTTCTAAATTCTAGGGTCTATGTCCTATGGATCTACACCTTTTTATTTTTAAATCCGTATTACACACTCCAACTATTTGAACAAGTACTCCAAGCTAAGGTTATATTTATGAGATGTAGAGTACAAATTTGATCGAAAGTAGAAGCCATTTCAAAATTTAATGTGTTTATATATTTATTATTAGCATTAAATTTAAGTATTATTAAAACTATGGGTTCAGATATAATTTGTTGAGATTTCAATAATTGAAGTGGTATTAAATGGGCGAATCAAAATGGGTAATAAATGAACTATTCATTTACTCAATCAGATTTTAATTGGGATAAGATGAATTGATTCAAGATGTGCTAATTAATGAGTCAGAGTCCAACTTCCTATAAAACCCACAGTTCCACTGCTCATTCAACAAAAGAGATGAAAATTACTCCCCCTAAGAACTACTTAACAAATTCAATCTCGCACGATGAATCAAAACTATCACTTCCCTCTATACTTAGTAAACACCCAAACAATACAGGAAACTACCATTTACGTGTTTACCCCACTAATCCCCTCCACTGCTCTAACATCCTTGTTAGAAATGAGTTCTGTGAGGTTACTCCTTGATATTCAATGTACTCCTGGAGAATCAAGAAGCAATGATTGTAGTTCAACAGATCCTCTCTCCGATGGAGACCCAACCCTTTCATCTTTTTTTTCAAAACCTACATAACACGGACCCACTTTTTCATCACTAGATGATGCAGGTACTAGCTCAAGGATCTCCTTTATTCCCAGGTATAACTCCATCATGCTAACTGGGCGGCATAAGAGCCACCCAAGTGCTCAACAACATAGCGACCACATCCTAACTACCTCTTCTTATAATCTTAGTCCCACAACATATTGATTTAGTTTAATCTATTAAAGTTGTTATTTGAGAATTTGTCCAATGATCTAAGTATTCAAACATAGGCACATGAGGTTCCAATTATTTTCCAGGTGGTTTCAAGCACATGCAAGAGAATAATCAATTTGGATAAGAAAAACACTCCAACTATGAGAGTTAGACAGGCCAATGTTACAAGTTACTAAAAGTTTCTGGTACAATTTACAATGTTCATGGTGAATGTTACAGCAACATAGATTAAAACTATCTACTACACTTTCTATAGTCTTAAGTAATTTTCATTGGTTAATATAGCATACACCCGGTGAGATTTTTGAAGTTTATCATGTGGTATAAAACCAAGACTAAGAAGCTACAAGTAGATTCATGTTTTTATCTTAAAAAAACTATTTTAAGTAACCCTTTGTAAGGTATTGATACTGATTTCAAGATTATTTTCCGTTAATGGGGTTAACGATACAAGTTCATTCCAATAATGAAGTAAGAAAAAAAAGTGTTATTGTTTCGACATACCTATTTATGGAGACAAATGACAGAGCGGAAGGATGGTTTAGCAGTAACTCTGACAAACTCCACAATAGGCCTCGCAAAAATCAATAAATTAGTGAACTTTGCTTAGGTTTAATGGAGGGTGGTGGTATTAATTCCTTGATGGGATTCAACCCACCTGAACTTAAATTTAGGTAAGGGATAACTAATCTTACCTGATGTTAAAAAGATGCATGCCGATTCAAAATTGACAACTCTGTTCAATAGATCTACATCTCAAAAATCTTCATCAGCTCACAAATTCAGCAATATTAGATGAAACTGCGTTGAATATTGATTGATGATGAATATAAACGACCATTCTCAGTTTCACGATATTGAGCTACTAAAGGTGTAGGAGTTTTTGAATCCAAGACCTCGACATCTTTGTATATACTCGAAGAAATCTCAAAGAGAGGAAAACATTTCCAATTTTTTTTTTTTCAATTTTCACTTTCCTCTTTTCATTTGTATGTTTGTCGTTTCCTTTAGTTCTTTTGTTTTATTCCTTTTAGGGTTTTTAGTTTCTTATTTGTTCTCCGTATTGGGCTTAATGGGCTAACTTACAATGTATAGTACTTATTTTATTATAATAATATTCTACCCAATGGGACTTTAATTTTTTTAAAAATATTCAAACAAGGTTATCTTATTTTATGAAGTTCTCAATTTGTTCATTTTTTTCTTCTTTTTATATCAAGATGACGTGAAAATTGTTTTAGACATCTTATTCATTTTTTTTGCAATAAAAATGGTTTCATTAGTAAAAAGAAAGTGGTGGCTAATTTGTAAAAATTGTAAAAAGATTTTTCTCACATTTCTTTGACGTTTCTTTAGAAAGATTCAACCAATTTTATTTCTAAAAGATCATATAAAGTGTTGCTTCCTAATTGGACACGCAAGTGTACGTGGTCGCACAAGTAATATAGTGGCTCTAAAAGAGCAGGATTATCGAACCCAAAGGACTTGTCGATTAACTATTTTACAAAAGTATACTACTCTAATTTTGTTGTAAAACTTAAGAACAAAAGAACAATATAAAGAGGAAGAGAAGAAGACTATAAGACAAGAGAAACAATATAAGATCACTTTATTTCTTTCAAGTGTCATCAACATTATTCTCAACACCACTATTTATAGAATTACATTGGGGAATACCAAAGGGTGTCATAAACATTACATTAAACCTTGAGAATTACTACCCATTAAGGAGGAAATAAACCTAGGAGTTATGGTCATCCAATTAACTATATTATCAACAACATTACTACCATTAAAGGATGAAATTAACCTAGGAGTTATGGTCATCCATTTGACCACATTATCAACAACATTACTACTCATAAAGGAGGGAAATTAACAAAGGAGTTATGGTCATCCATTTAACCACCAAAATAATTTACAACATTCCCCCTTGGATGACCATTGATAGATAATATGCCTCGTTAAAACCTTACTAAGAAAAAACCCTGTGGAAAAAAAATCTTTGTGAAGGACAAAAGAGTACACATATCTTGTAATACGCTTTGTTTGCTGCCTCGTTAAAAACCTTGCCAGGAAAACCCATTGTGATAAAACCTAGGTCAAGGGAAAAAGAGTTACTCCTCCTGTTGCAAACATCATTTAATTTCTTGGAGACGACACATTCCAATCTTGAATACCAACTTTTCAAATGTTGAGGTTGGTAATATTTTAGTGAAAAGATCCGCTAAATTATCAACTGAGCGAATTTGTTGAACATTTATTTCACCTTTCTTCTCAAGATCATGAGTGAAAACGAATTTTGGTGAAATGTGTTTTGTTCTATCTCCTTTAATATATCCTCCATTCAGCTGAGTTATACATGCAACATTGTCTTCATACAATGTAGTTGGAATATATTTTTCCATAGAAAAACCACACATTTCTTGAAAATGTTGAGTCATTGATCTCAACCAAACACATTCCCGACTTGCTTCATGGATGGCTATTATTTCTGCATGATTTGAAGAAGTAGAAGCTAATGTTTGCTTTATTGAACGCCAAGATATAGCTGTGCCTCCATATGTAAATAAATAGCCTGTCTGAGATTGAGCTTTATGTGGATCAAACAAATATCCAACATCTGCATAACCAATCATTTATGACTTCGATTTATTAGAATAAAATAATCCCATATCAATGGTTCCCTGAAGATATCTTAATATATGTTTGACTCCATTCCAATGTCTCTTTGTTGGGGCTGAGCTAAATCTTGCCAATAAACTTACTGCAAAACAGATATCTGGTCGAGTATTATTAGCAAGATACATAAGCGCCCCAATGGCACTAAGATATGGAGTTTCATTGCCAAGAAGCTCTTCATCATTTTCTTGCGGTCGAAATGGATCTTTATGTATGTCAAGAGATCTCACAACCGTCGGGGTACTTAATGGATGTGATTTATCCATCTAAATCGCTTTAAAACCTTTTCTGTGTATATTGATTGATGGACAAAAATTCCATTTTTCAAATGCTCAATCTGTAGGCAAAGACAAAATTTTGTCTTACCAAGATCTTTCATTTCAAATTATTTCGTTAAACACTCAACAACTTTTGAAAGCTCTTTAGGAGTACCAATGATATTTAAAGCATCAACATACATAGCTATTATAACAAAATCAGATCCAGACCTTTTTATAAAAACACAACGACAAATAGGGTCATTTTTGTACCCTTCCTTTAGCAAAAATTGGCTAAGACGATTGTACCACATTCGCCCTGATTGTTTCAATCCATGTAAGGATTTTTGAAGCCTTATCGAACAATTTTCTTGCAAATTTTTATATGCTTCAGACATATTGTACGCTTCAGGAACTTTCATGAAAATATTGTGGTCTAATGAGCCATACAAATAGGCTATGACAACATCCATTAGACGCATTTCAAGCTTTTCATGAACTGCCAGATTTATTAGATACCTGAAGGTAATTGCATCTACCACAAGAGAATATGTCTCCACATAATCAATGTCAGGCCTTTGCGAAAAACCTTGTGCGACAAGTCGTGCTTTATATCTTATGACTTCACCTTTTTTATTTTGTTTTAGCACAAAAAATCCATTTGTACCCCCACTGGCTTAACACCTTCAGGTGTTCGGACTATTGGTCCAAAAACTTCACGTGTTTCAAGTGAAGTCAATTCCGCTTGAATTGCGTCTTTCCATTTTGTCTAATCATTTCTCTGTCTTCATTCATTGACATATTTTTGTTCAACATCCTCACCTTGTTGCATTATTTCAACAGCAACATTATAAGCAAAAATATTGTCTACCACAATATTATTTCGATTCCACCCTTTTCTCGTCGAGACATAACTTATTGAGATTTCTTCATTCTCATTATTTTCAGTTATTTGGACCTTCTTTGTGGTCTTATCATTTGTTATATCTGGGAGCTCTTCTTGAGCAATTTCCTCCATGGTTTGATCTTCATGAGAATTTGTTCCTTTTCTTTTTCGAGGATTTTTATCCTTTGAACCAATTGGCCTACTACGTTTTAAACGTGTTTTTGACTCATTTGCTTTAACAATTTGTCCTACCGGGACATCAACTCGAACTGGAGCATTTGTTGCTGGAATATAAGATTTAGTAACCCTTGGAAGGTTAGTAAATGCATCTGGCAGTTGATTTGCAATATTTTGCAAATAAATTATCTTTTTAACCTCTTGCTCAAATTGATTTGTTCGAGGATCCAATTGATATAGAGATAATGAATTCCAATCTATCGCTTTTTCCAACTGCTTATGTTCTCCCCTTAATGTTGGGTATACTGATTCATCAAAATGACAATCAGCAAACCTTGTCGTAAATATATCTCCTGTCATAGGTTCCAAATATTTGATGATAGAAGGAGATTCATATCCAACATACACTCCCTACCTTTTTTGAGGACCCATCTTTGTGCGTAGCGGTGGAGAAATTGGAACGTATACTCCGCACCCAAAAATTTTAAAATGGGAAATATTTGGCTCATGACCAAAACCCAACTGTAATAGAGAGAATTCATGATAACTAGTTGGCCTTATGCGCACCAATGTTGCTGCATGCAAAATAGCATGCCCCCATATTGAAACAGGTAAGTTTGTCCTCATTAACAATGGTCTAGCTATCAATTGGAGGCGCTTAATCAAAGATTCTGCTAGACCATTTTGAGTGTGAACATGAGCAATTAGATATTCAATTGTTATGCCAGTGGACAAACAATAATCATTAAAGGCTTGCGATGTAAACTCACCAGCATTATCAAGACGAATTGTCTTTATTGCATAATCTGGAAATTGTGCTCTTAATCTTATTATTTGAGCCAACAACCTCGCAAAAGCCATATTTTGAGTTGATAATAAGAACACATGTGACCATCTTGTAGATGCATCTATCAAGACCATATAATATTTAAATGGCCCACACGAAGGGTGAATTGGCCCACATATATCCCCCTGTATACGTTCCAGAAATGCAGGGAACTCAATCCCAACCTTAGTTGTTGATGGTTTAATAACCAATTTTCCTTGAGAACAAGCAACACAAGAGAATTTGTTTGATTGAAGAATTTTTTGATTCTTCAAAGTATGCCCATGTGAATTCTCAATAATTTTGCGCATCATATTATAACCGGGATGGCCCAACCGGTCATGCCAAATGATAAAATCATTAGGATTAGTAAACCCTTTGTTTACTATGGTATGTGATTCAACCATACTAATACTTGTAAGGTACAATACAGAAGAAAATGCGGGTAATTTTTCATGCACATATTTTTGCCCCAATTTTACTATAGTAATATAAAGGTATTCAACCTTTCCTTCATTGGCAGTCTCAACATGGTAGCCATTTTGGCGAATAACCTTGAAACTTAATAAGTTTCTTTGAGACTTATTACAGTACAACACATTTATAATATTTAATATCGTTCCCCCAGGTAGTAGTAAGGCCGCTCTTCCAGAGCCCTCAAATAATTTTGCAGTACCAGATATTGTATTAACATAAGCCTTTTTCATAATCAAATTAGAGAAATATTTCCTTTCTCCTAAAATAGTGTGAGTTGTAGCACTATCAAGAAGACACATATGTCCATTACTCATTTTGAACCAATTGAATATTGAGGAATTTTATTTATCTTCATAAAATAAAAGTACATCATAAGAAATATGAAAAATCAACAACTATGCAAGAAAATAAAATTACTTTTTTTTCTGAATATAAAAACAACATAAGGAAAAGCATAACAATTGAAAGAACATAAATAAAACAACATAATTATTTTCCCCAATCAAATGATCAAACATTAGTTTTGATCTCCAAAGAAGTCTTCAACTTCCAAATGAGTAATATCATCAAAGTCATCAAAATCATCATCTTTTAAAGCCAAATTTGCTTCAATACTGTCATCATATTTTTGTGAAGGCCCTGCCTCGACATCATTTTTATAAGTCAAGTGTGACTCCACCCGAGCATTAGAAGAAGATGCACCATTTTTATTTCCTTTTGTTTTCAAGGAATCTTGATAAAGCCTAACAAAATGCTCATTTGCTCGGCATTCATTCTTCCAATGCCCTTTCATGCCACAATGATGACAATTGCCTCTTGAAGGATTGCTTTGAGAACCCATATTGTTCTCCTTTTTGTGGCGACCACCACCACGACGATTATTATATCGTCCTCTGCCATTGCCACGTCCACACACATTATTTTGACCCTGATTTTTATTTTATCTTCTTTCAGACTGGCCATGTGCTTCAACCTCATTTGCTTCCGGTAACGGAGCAGTTCCCGTGGGACGGGCGTCGTGGTTTTTCAAATAAAGAGTATTTTGTTGCTCAGCCACAAGAAGGCATGAGATCAACTCAGAATACTTGTTGAATCCCCTTTCACGGTATTGTTGTTGTAATACCAAATTTGAGGCATGAAAAGTTGTGAGAGTCTTTTCCAACATGTCCTCATCTTTTATATCTTCCCCACATAATTTCAATTGGGAAGTAATTTTGTATACAGCAGAATTATATTCACATATAGTTTTAAAATCTTGTAACCGCAAGTGAATCCATTCATAACGAGCCCTTGGCAATACCGTTGCCTTAAGGTGGTCATACCTTTCCTTCAAACCAGTCCACAATTCAAGTGGATCTTTCACCGTAACATATTCAACCTTCAATCCTTCATCCAGATGATGAGGAAGGAAAATCATTGCCTTTGCTTTGTCCTGACTCGACGTTGTATTGCCATTGGTAATAGTGGCACCAAGACCTTTAGCGTCAAGGTGAATTTCAGCATCGAGTACCCATTTCAAGTAATTATTTCCAGAAATGTCAAGTGCCACGAACTCAAGCTTTGATAAATTCGACATGATAAAACTATCATAGAAAATAATTAAATTAGAGTAAAATAGACAATGAGTAAATAATTAAGTAGCAAAACTTTTTTTTCATCAAAGTAAAATTAGCATACAATCTAAATTAATATTATGCCTCACAAATAACAAAATATAACTTTTAGTAAAATTGTTAGATAAAGTCTTTTCATTAAAAATTAATCAATAGTATAGATAATTCACTTTTTCCATTGAGAACAGAAAACACATGAATTTGTAGTCCATTCATTTTTTTTCACAAAACAATGACCTTCATCTTCTCTTCACAAAATCGATAAATGGTTAGCCTTTTTTTTTATTCAATTATAAATAACATGTAAAGTATAAAAAGTGTAGCTACAATTTAATAATTTTAACATTAGATTATAAATGGATACCTCACAAGAAATGTTGTTCAACCTTGAGACTTCGTGCTGATAACGTGTTGTAAAACTTAAGAACAAAAGAACAATATAAAGAGGAAGAGAAGAAGACTATAAGATAAGAGAAACAATATAAGATCGCTTTCTTTCTTTCAAGTGTCATCAACATTATTCTCAACACCACTATTTATAGGATTACATTGAGGAATACCAAAGGGTGTCATAAACATTACATTAAACCTTGAGAATTACTACCCATTAAGGAGGAAATAAACCTAGGAGTTATGGTAATCCAATTAACTATATTATCAACAACATTACTACCAATAAAGGATGAAATTAACCTAGGAGTTATGGTCATCCATTTGACCACATTATCAACAACATTACTACTCATAAAGGAGGGAAATTAACCAAGGAGTTATGGTCATCCATTTAGCGAACAAAATGATTTACAACAAATTTATTATTCAAGCGTGTAAAAAGAGTTTAATTTATATTTGATTATTAAGAATGCAAAAATAAAATAATAAAGTTACTTACAATATAATTGAAGCAACTTCAGGGCTATATCATGCTTAAGGTATCATGTATCACATGTCATGCATGAACTAACTATGGTTATCAAATTACTGATTTACATGGTTGATTTTATGATCATGATCACACGACCTCTAATCGCCTACTCCAATTGATTGTCTAACTACATCATTGAGTGGGAATATACAGAACTCAATTATTGAGCATTTTTATTTTATCCTATTTTGTAACGAAGCTCGGTGATTGTTCAGGTGTCAATCTTGAACATGAAGTGATATGCAAGAAAGATCGAGCTCTTTGTATTCTTTGGTCTATCTGCCTCAACATCTCTCGAGTTCAAGAATAGATAATATATTTATCTCTATGATGAACACGCATGAAATACTAAAACAAGAATAAGAAAGAAATTTAAGCAATAACTAACATTAATTCGAAACAATCAACGTTCAACAATTAATCGTTGCTACAACCTGAGAACAAGGGTCCTTTGCTACCAATCTCTAAGAAAAGTAGAAAAAGAAAAGAGCCCTAAACAGTATTGATAAATTTGTATATGATTCTCTTGCCCATGAAAAATAAGTTTTTCTCCCACAAAATATCCCTAGGGTTATATTAATAGAGTTTAGGAAAAAAATAATTCTACTTCTAATCAAATGAGGAATCCTAAATCAACTAAAATTGGCAAGGAAAGTTGGGATTGGCCTGGGGCGGTGTGCCACTATAGCGCCATGACTGATGGGGCAATGCACCATCAGTGCGCCTGAACTTGGCTTTAATAGTTTAGGCCCTGGCGCAATGCGCCAAAGCTGCTCCAGGTGTGTTTTCTTCTTCACGCTCATTTCCTTTCGCTCATATCGCCTACTTTTTAGCTCATATTCCTTTAGAAACCCCTGCATATGCTAATCATTTAGGTTAGTGCACATTCACTGCAATACTCAAACAAAACACAACAATTATCATAAAAAATGTCCTCGAAATAAAAGGCACGTGCGAGTAATTCGTAGTAAATGGTCATATAAATACGCCCAAGATCAAAGATTATATAAATTGTTTAAGTTTAAGTACTTGTTTTAATTAAACTGTCGTAGATTTAAATCCTTTCAAAATGATTTTTTAAAAGATCGGCAAAAGGTCAAATATACCATTGTACAACTAAAACTATTTTAAATACATCCTTCGTTATACTTTGAGTAAAAATATACCCTTTCCGTTATACATTGGTTTCAAATATACCTCTCTTATTATACATTGATACAAATTTATCCTTAATCTTAACAAGGATGTGTATAAACACCAAATAATTTATTCCCAATTTTGAATACTAAATTATTTTACAAATCTATCCATTTGACTTGACTCATTTTATTTTCTTTTCATGTCCTTCTTCTCTCCGGACCCAAATCTAATTTTTGATAATATCACCGAAAAATAAATTTTGTCGGAATCCTTGCGCCATTTTCCCTTTTCGGAAACAAGCTACCTATCTTAGGAACACAATCGATTGATTTAAACAAAAAAAATTAAAGTGTATTGAAGGGGAGGGGGGGATGCATCCAAAATTATATACTAGTAGTATCGAATAACAATATGAAAAAGGATCAAGATAAAATGATAAAAATTGTTCTTTATCTTTGAGTTAAGAGTCAAAGTAATCCTCGTCTTTTCACATGGAGCAGTAATAGTCCTCCATGTTTCAAAAATTGAAGCACGTTTGAAATTCTCTCAATCATCTGTCTAATTTATAACGATGACATTTGTGCCCATGTGAGAAAGCCTCATATGTTATATACCATATCACTGATTCCACCATTTCTAAGTAGATTTTATCCATCCCTAATTTCATAACTTTGATATTGTAGAAAAACAAAATAAAAATAAAGAGATTGGTAATTGGGTAAGTAAGACTCATTCAGTTGTATCTTGTTGCTTTTAAGAATCTTTTCCTTTCCTTTCTGTTGTTTGTTCATCTCCCTTAAATAGAAGTCTTCGGAAAAAGTAAGATCATTTCTTTTTATGAATGCAAAGTTTAAACTATATTTTGCTATTGTTTTTCATTCATTATTTTTGGTGTAATTTTTGTGGAAATATAATTCTGTTTTTTGGTTCAATTCTAGTGTTGTTTTGGTGCAACTTCGGAGTTTGTTTTGGTATGTTCTGGTACAATTTTGGTGTTGTTTCGGTGCCTTTCTACTGTTATTTTGGCGCAGTTTCTGTGTAGCGAATCAGGTGCTGCTGTTTTGGTATATTTCTGATACTGCTTCGTGGCTTTTCTGGTGCAAATTTAGTCCTTTTTCATGCAATTTTGGTACTTCTTTGTTATTGTTTTGGTGCAATTCTAGTGTCGTTTTAGTGTGAATCTAGTGTGCAACTTTTTTTGTCAAATTCCCATGTTGTTTTGGTGCACAAAAAACACCATTAAAAATTAGACGGATGTTTGAGAGAACACCAAAAGTGCACCAATTGTTAAAACATGAAGGACTATAAGTGGTCCATGTTAAAAGACAAGAATTACTCTGACTCTTAACTCAAAAATAAAAGACAATTTAGATCCTTTTCTTAAAAGATCAATTACAAATTCATAAATTTGTTAATCACAAATGGATTTGTAGTTACTTGTTTCTGAAATGGAGCAATAATTTCAATGAACTCCATTTTTCCTACGAAATCATCAAAAATTAGATTTGGATGTTTTAAGAAAAAAGATGAAAAGAATAGAAAACCGGTCATTTCAGGTTAAACTGGTTGGGTTAAATCTGGATTTAAAATTGAAGATGAATCATTTGATTTTGAGCTTAGAATTGTCCTTCCGTTAAAATTGAGAGTAAATTTGAGCCAAAGTATAATGAGAAAGGTATAGTTGAACCCAAAGTATAACAGAAGGGATTTATTTAGACCAAAAGTATAACAACAAATATATTTAAACTATTTCTTATAGTACACGGGTAAATTTTACCCTTTTCCATTTTAACATTAGTAATATATAAAAATTTCTAGAAATTAACCCTTAAACTATGATAGCCATAAATTTGTTATGAAATTCGTTGGTAATCCATTTACGGAATTTAAAATGTGTTTAAAACTATTTTAAAATTCACTAGAACGCTTACCGTTTTTCTGGTTTTAAAATACAAGATTTCTTTAACACTTTTTTTTAATCTGTTTATTTATTTTGCTAAAATTGAGTGGTGACTCTTTTATTTTATTTTTTATATGTATTTTCCAAGTTATGAAGTTTTGATTTAAGTTCAAATTTAATCATGACGAAATGGAATCTCTGATGGAGATTCATTTAAGTTCTAACTAAAAGGATTTTTTCTAACTTTTGTGGCTAATTCTTATTTGTTTGTATCTATTGTTATTTTGTTAAATTTTCATTTACTATATAACCTTCATTGCATTCATAGTATATTTCCGCTAAAGTTCATCGATTTTATATCTTTTAGATGATGGTTTAGCAATTCTACAGTCTTTTTTATACAGAACCATTTTTTTGGAATATGTGATAATTTATTGGTTCATTGCACTTTCAATATTTATCATAGTTTCAACCCAAGATGTCCGCTTGGGCCCCGATCTTTCAAAAGTTATTCTTAGATACCTAAGGTAGAGCTAAAACCAAATCTCTCTTTAGGATCATTAGCTTAAGATTATTACCCAATACCCAACACATATTTGGCACATTAGAAGATCATTTTGTCTCTATTTAGCCCATAACCAATATAAAAAAACAATTGAAATTTATGTGTTAAATTTAAGGAAGTCCATCTTCTGTCTATTTGATCCATGACCAATAGAAAGAAAAGCCTAATTTAGGTTTAAAAACTACACAACGAAAAAAAAAACACAAAAGTTGGTGGTTCCCAACTTATGACTTTTAGCTTTTTCCTTATAAGACACTAAAAAAAACGATCCTAAAACCGATGAGCTCTAGTACCTTAATTCAATCATTGACTCTAATATTTACTTATCATTTTTCAAGAAGATAAACTATATTGTTGTTATATGCCTCTTGTGCACATCTTAACCATCCCAAGGAACTATTATTACTCTATAAGAAACCTAAAGACACGATCCTAAACACAAGTTCTAGGTTGCTTTCTTCTTCATCACATTTGTTAAAGATTCAGTTAAGCGATCAACATATACCTTGTCATTTCTTTATTTATACCATTCACTCAGGAACAAGTCCAGTAAATTTTCTTCTTGTCAAAATCATGCAAAATACTAAATTAAGAGGGAAAAATTTAACTTAATTTCGATAGACATATAGAAATGGATGCTTAATTTCAATACAGAACAAATGATGATGCTTAATTCTAAACCATACATACTTAAAAATCAAGAGTTACTTATTTTGATTTTAATCATCATAAAATGAAAAGAAAAAACAAAGAAATTAATAGTATTTTGACACATATTGCTACATACAAAAAACATTGAAAATATCGTAGTATATTTTTTTATCAAGCACTAGTCAGTATCTATGTCTTCTTCGAATGCTTCTTCATCCTCCTTAGTTTCACAGTTTTATTCTTGCTTTTTATTATGCTATTAACATAACAATTATTAATGGGTTTATCTATTTAAATTACATCCCCATTTGGATAAGGTAAGAGTATATTTTTATCAATGGAATTATTAATAGCTATCTTGTGAACTTAAGCTTCTTTAATTTGGCATTGATCATTTAGTTCTGGAGTTGTCGTCACTTCCTCGTCAATAATTCAACAATATTTTGAGGTTTGATCTTAAATACAACCGCCCAGTTATCCGTGTCCTTTTTCTTTATCGGATAAGTCACATAACACACTTCAATTTCTTGCATTGCAAGAATAAAAGGTGTGTGTATATATATATGTCACGCCCCGAGCCTACACTGTAGACGGGACTAGCACTCGAGAAACATTTCTAGCCCCAAGCGAACCCTTGTCCTTGCTTAACTACTCAGCGGAAGACTTTAATCAACATTAGAACAACTCAAAAGACAACTTTATAACTCAAACTTAGAATGTATATATGAAAACATTCACTAGAAATAAAGTCAACTCAAGTCTTAACATAAGAAATAACAATGTAAAGACAGCTGAACTATTAACTATCTATGAAGCCTCTAAAACAATAGGGATATCAGGACAAGATCCCAGATCATCTGAAACGACCCCAAAAATGCCCGAAAATGTGCTTCGAAAACACCTAAAATTGTAATTTCCATATATCTCAAAATCCGTGCATCATTTCGGAAATTCGACTTCATATTCTTATTCAGGGGGTCAAATTGAGTGGGAAATGAGTCTAACCCGAATTTTAGAACAACCGTATCAAAATTCGAAAATCTCAAAAATTGCGATTTTGAGGGTCAACTTTAAAGGGGCATATCTCTCAGCAAACAAGGAACTGGAAGGAGCTCAAACTATCAAAATTAAAGCTCTGTGAGTTATCTTTCCAACGCAATTTGTTTCACCTCATTCCGAGTTAGGATGAAGGAGTTATGACCATTTTCGTAAAACCTGTCCGGCAGAAAATGCAAATTCCAGTAGCCGAAAACACTGTTCACCCNAAGCTTGAAAGGAATCTGAAAAGAGCACTTACCTTTGCTAAACTCAACTCGTGAATAACTCAACTCAAATGCAAAGTAAAACAATAATAAAGATGCATTTTATACAAAGCATTTAGACATTAAACAACAACTCAATTTGTTAAAGAAAAGCAAGAACAACTCAATTTACTCATATAATAAATTAATATAATTACTATGGGAGTTTCTCTAACCGACAACTACCACTATGAGACTAAGTGATGATACAACGTCTTGCCCACGCTGCCAGAACTGTCCTATACTTTGCCGTCATATAGGACACCTTAACTAAGTGGATCCAGTAGTCTATGCTAAAAAGACTAAGGCATCATCTAAAAATTATGATCCTTTCTACCACTGATGGCTACATGGTTTATGGAGGTTTGAGTTATTATGGACTCACGTCCCTATATCGGTGCTCAATACTACTCCCAATTTATACTTTACTCATATGATTTTTTTAAAAAATCTTTCTTTGGTTTTAGATAATTACTCAAACTTAGCCTAAAAGCTCTCTTGGAAATTGGTGTTTCCTTTCTTGCTCAAATGTGAAAACATTTTAACTCTTGGGAATACTTAGTTCCCGTATAATCTTTGAAGAAATGAACTCTACTCTTACTCTTTACTCAACTCAAAACATAAGTCTTAAAACAAAGTTAAAACGCTTGTGAAAGACTTTTGGAAAACTCTACGAACTTCTTTTGACTTAAATCTTAACTTCTTGGCTTGACTCTTAACTTTCCATGAATTAAATAATGGATTCTAGGTTCATGATCTCATATTTATGGATGATTTCATGAAGTTAAACGTACCTCAGAGTATATAAATAGACTAGAAAACAGGAAGGACTGGCATCCCTGGCGCGGGGCGCCAGCCCTGAAATTTCAGAGAATTACTTGGGGCGCTCTGGTTGGCGTGGCACCCCAGAGGTTAAACTTTAGAGCCCCTGTTGGGGTGGTGCCCCAGGTGCATTCCAATTTTTCTTCTTTGTTTTTCATCTCTAAACCCTCTAATTTCACTTGGTTCTTTCCCTAAACACTTAGAAACAACTAAATTATAAATATGTGTAAGATTCTACTCGAAAACACACCTAAAAGCATGAATGAAACTCAATAAACTTTAACAGCAAGAACCCACAAGATTTGAAACGAATTATCATCAAGAAATCATAAATTTCTTTCAAAACCATACAACTTTGGTGAATTGAATCATGATTGATGCGTGGGTGAACTAACCCAACGCTACATGATCTCACATACCTCATAGGGATCACCCCTTAACGATATCCACTATCTTAGCTTTGAGAATTTGACGATTCTTGCTTCTTCTCCTCTTTCCATCTCTTTTTTTCTCTTCTCTATAACCCTAACTAAATTTTCAAATGCGTAAAGTGACCAAGTTCAGTTTAGACCCCTAACTAATTACCAAAAATGAATTAAAATAATTGGGTAAGGAAAAGACCAAACTACCCTTCCAAAATCTGATTTGACTTTCCTTAACTAGAAAGCCCAACTTCAAAGGGACATATCTCACTCGAAATTGAATAAACTCGGAGGCGTTGGAAAGATAATTCCAAGATATTTCTTAAGGTATCTGGAACCACACCTAACTCTTCGTAAGATAGGAGTTATGGTCATTTGAAGTTGACCAAAAATCCAAATTTAAATAACTTAACCATTTTCCAGACTTTTCATTCTTTCCAAAAACGACTCTTTCTAATTCTAGCTCCTTCTAATTTTTTCAAATATCGAGGTGTTACAATATCTCCCCAATGGGAACATTCGTCCTAGAATGATATTATTCTTAGGAGGCTAAGGGTGTGACATCTAACATTCATCTCAAACACCAAACAAGCAAATCTAACACATCAAGCATATAAATTAAAGAGTACTAAGAAGAGAATTAGTACATTGGTCTGGAATTTCTCCGGGTTTAAAGAGATGTGAATATATTTTCTTCATATCTTCCTCAGCTTCCCAAGTAGCTTCCTCAACAAATTGGTTCCTCCAAAGAACTTTGACTGATGCTACCTCTTTTGTTCTCAACTTGCGAACTTGGCGATCTAGAACCTGTACAGGAATATCCTCATAGGATAACCTATCTTTGATACCAATATCTTCATTTGGTATGATTAATGAAGGATCGCCCATGCACTTTTTCAACATGGAGACGTGAAAGACCAGATGAACCGCTGTTAACTCTTGTGGTAGCTCCAACTCATAAGCCACATTTCCAATCGTCTTGGATATTCTGTAAGGACCAATATACAGGGGCCTAAGTTTCCCCTTATTACCAAATCTCATAACACCCTTCATGGGTGAAACTTTCAAGTAGACCCAATCATTTACTTCAAACCCCAACTCCTTTCTCCTAACATCAGCGTAAGATTTCTGATGACTTTGCATTGTTTTCAACCTCTCTTGAATGACTTTCACCTTATCCATAGCTTGATGAACTAAATCTTGTCCTATTAACCCTGCTTAACCAACTTCAAACAATCCAATAGCATATATGCATCTTTTCTTATAAAAAGCTTCATAAGGAGTCATTTGGATGTTAGAGTGGTAACTATTGTTGTAAGAAAATTCAATAAGAGGTAGGTGATCATCCCAATTACCTTTGAAATCAATCACATAAGCCCTCAATATATCCTCTAAGGTCTGAATAGTGTGCTCTGCTTGCCCATTTGTCTGAGGATGAAAGGCAGTACGTAAATTTACTTTTGAACCCAAGCTTCTTTAAAAAGATTTCCAGAACTGTGCAGTAAATTGTGCTCCTTTGTCTGAAATAATCGATATCGGAACCCCATGAAGTCTAATTACTTCTTGAATATAAAACATAGCATAATCTTCTTTTGAATGGGTAGTCTTTACCTGCAAAAATTGGGATGATTTTGTCATTTTATCAACAATCACCCAAATAGAATCATACTACTTACGAGACCTTGGCAAACCTGTGATGAAGTCCATATTGATCATCTCCCACTTCCATTCAAGAATTTTTATATTCTGAGCCATACCACTGGGTCGTTGATGCTCTACCTTTACTTGTTGGCAATTCAGACATTTAGCAACAAACTCTGTAATACCCTTCTTCATACTATTCCACTAGCAAACTTCCCTCAAATTGTGATACATCTTTGTGGAACCTGGATGGATAGAATATCTGGAGCTATGAGCTTTCTCCATTATCCTTTCTTGGAGGTCATCCACCCTTGGTACACACAATCTACCTTGGTACCTCAATACACCAGTTCCCCCTTGTTCAAAACCCAATACTTTTTGCTTATGAACATTTGCCTTCAATTCAATCAAAATAGGGTCTTGATTCTACTTTCTTTCACTTCTGACACTAAAGATGATTCATCCCCATTCATCATCACTACTCCTCCTTCTGTGGAATCAATTAGTCGAACTCCCAATCGTGCAAGTCTATGCACATATCTTGCTAGCTCTTTATTATCTTCCTCAAAATGGGCGGTACTACCCATAGACAACCTGCTCAAGGCATCAGCAACAACATTAGCCTTACCTGGGTGATAAAGACTACTCATGTCATAATCCTTGAGTAATTCTAACCACCTCCTTTGTCTGAGATTAAGCTCTTTCTGAGTAAACATATACTGAAGAATTTGTGATCAGTTAACACATCCACATGAACACCATAAAGATAATGGCACCATATTTTTAAGGCAAATACTACGACAACTAACTCTAGATCATGGGTTGGGTAATTCTTCTCATGAACTTTCAATTGTCTGTAGGCATAGGCTATCACCTTGCCATTCTACATCAACACACTATCCAAACCAACTATAGACACATCATAGTAAATGACAAAACCTTGCGTGCCTTCTGGTAAGGTCAATATCAGGGCAGTAGTCAACCTCTTTTTCAATTCTTGAAAGCCTTTTTCACAAGCTTTAGATCATTGAAATTTCACTATTTTCAGGGTTAACTTGGTCAAAGGGGATGAAATAGATGAGAACCCCTCTACGAACCTTCTACAATAGCTAGCCAAAACCAAGAAACTCCTAATATCAGTTGGAGAGGTGGGTCTAGGCTAATTCTGCACTACCTCTATTTTCTGGGTATCCACTTTAATTCCCTCTCCAGGCACAATGTGGCCTAGGAATGCCATTGACTCAAGCCAAAATTCACACTTAGAGAACTTGGCATACAACTCTCTATCCTTTAGAGTTTGTTGAACTATTCTGAGATAGCTAGCATATCTTTCTTATTCCTCGAATAGATTAGTATGTCATCAGTGAATACGATTACAAACATATCTAAACAAGGTTTGGATACTCTATTCATAAGGTCCATAAATATTGCAGGTGCATTAGTTAACCCGAACGACAAGACTAGAAACTCATAATGACCATAACGGGTCCTGAAAGTTGTCTTTGGAATATCACATTCCCTCACTCTTAACTGATGGTAGCCTAAGGTCTATCTTAGAGAAACAAGTAGCACCCTGAAGTTGATCGAAGAGATTATTAATTCTCGGAATAGGGTACTTATTTTGTATGGTAACCTTGTTCAACCGGCGGTAGTCTATACACATTCTAAAGGAACCATCCTTCTTCCTCACAAATAAGACCGGAGCGCCCCATGGTGAGACACTTGGTCAAATAAAACCCTTATCAATGAGATCTTTCAACTGCTCTTTTAGCTCTTTCAACTCTGCTGGAGCCATTCTATATGGAGGAATAGATATAGGATGAGTATTTGGAATAATGTCTATAACAAAGTCTATTTCTATCTTATGAGGGACTCGAGAAGATCATCTAGAAAGACTTCTGGAAACTCTTTTACTATTGAGACTGACTGAATATGAGGTATCACAATAGTTAGAGTCATTAACTTGGACTAAGTGACAGACACACCCCTTGGAAACTAACTTTCTTGACTTAAGCTACAAAATAAAATGACCCTTAGGCACTGCTGAACTATTTTTCCACTCAAAGACTAGCTCATTTAGAAACTGAAACTTGACAACTCGAGTTCTACACTCAACTGAGGCATAATAGGCATGAAGCCAGTCTATACCTAGAATGACGTCAAAATCTACCATGTCTAATTTGACTAAATCAGCCATAGTGTCCTAGTGATTGATGGAAATGACACAAGCACGATATAGTCGCTCAACTAGAATAGACTCCCCAATAGGTGTAGAAACATAAAAGGGTTCACAAAGTTTCTCAGGAAGAACATCAAAAATATTTGCAACATAAGGAGTCACAAAAGATAAACTTGCTCCTCGGTCTAGCAAAGGATAAACATCAAGAGTAAAGACTTTGATTATACTAGCGACAACGTCTAGAGAATTCTCTTGCTCTTGACGACTAGTGATTGCAAAAAGGTGGTTTGCTCATCCGCCAGTACCAAAAGTAGCTCCTCTAGGTGCAGCCTTGTCTGGTGGAGCAACTCATGAAGATTGGGCTTTATTGCCCTGATTCCCATTACCTTGTCGATTCGTAGGGCACTCTTTCATAAAGTGACCCTCTTGTCCACACTTGGAACTACCTGTAGGGCCATCGCGACATTTACCTGAGTGGGTTCTACCACACTTAGCACATGCAGGAACCAGTTACCTCCTTGTGCCACACTACCCTAAGACTGTGTAGGTCCAGCTCTGAAGTGTTGGGAATTCTGACTATTATACTCACATTTGTTTCTGGGTGCAGGTGCAATATCAGATAATGGAGAAGGTCCCTTCTACTTTTGTTGGAAAGAAGACCGGTTCACATTATGTTTTTGCTGCCCGGACTCATTCCCTGACGTCATGGCCTTCTTATTTCTGAATTCATCCCTATCCCTCATCTTTTCTTCCTCAACCTGCTGCACATAGACTATTAACCTCACTATATTCATGTCCCCAATTAGCATGGCAGCCTTACCTTCCTCACTAGATAGACAAGACAGCCCAGCAACAAACAAACTCATTTTACTCCTCATATCCGCAACCATCTCCGCAGCATAACAGGATAGTTGGGTGAACTTCAACCCAAACTCATGAACTCTTAGTGAATCTTGCTTAAGAGTGAGAAATTCTCATACCTTGATCTCTCTCAGTTCTCGGGAAAAGAAACGCCCCAAAAAGGCCTCCTCAAATCAAGCCCAACTCGCAGGGGGGTGCTCCATTAGATCTACCCTTCTTCCACTGGTCAAACCAAGTCCTAGCAACATTATTCAATTGATATGCAGCTATTTCTACTCGCTCACCATTGGCAATGTGCATAACTTCAAATACCTTTTGCAGTTCCTCAATAAAGTTCTCTGGATCCTCAGTAGTGCTTGAACCAGTGAAACTTGAAAGATTCATCCTAAAGAACTCTCGGATCCTCGAAGTATTAGCCACCTCATGTCTAGCTCCTCTTTGTTGCCCAACCTGGTTAGTCACAACTTGTCTTAACATTCAAATCGCTTCCCTGAACTCATCATTCGTGACTTATCATTGGGGTTACACTTCAGGTGCATTAGTTACCCACTACTCCTCAACGTTCCTCCTAGCAAGACGATCTCAGACAGCTCTTCATGGAGGCATGATCTGAAAGAAACCCATACACATGAGTTAGAAGAAACATTTTAGAGATGAACTCTATCGCACGAAATGACTATGAAAGAAGTGAGATAATTTCCTAAGTGTCGCAACCTCCTAATTAAAGATGTGGCGCGCTTCACACCGATAACTAGGACTCTACTGACATGTCTTCATAAACTCCCTAGGACTCTTAAACTCTGTGCTCTTATACCAAGTTTGTCAGGCCCTCATCCTACAACCTGGGGGGACTGGCACTCGAAAACCATTTCTAGCCCAAAGCGAACCCTTTGTCTGGCTTAACTACTCATTGGAAGACTTTAGTCACCATTACAAAAACTCAGAAGACAACTTTATAATTCAAACTTTGATTGTATATATGAAAACATTCATTGGCCATAATGGCAACTCAACTCTTAACATAAGAAATAACAATGTAAAGACAGCTGAACTACTAATTGTCTATGAAGCCTCTAAAACAACAGGGATGTAGAGACAAGACCCCCGATCATCCTAACAACTAAAATACTAAAACCAATGATAAAAAAAAAAGTCATCTGAATAGNCTTAACATAAAAAATAACAATGTAAAGACAACTGAACTACTAATTGTCTATGAAGCCTCTAAAACAACAGGGATGTAGAGACAAGACCCCCGATCATCCTAACAACTAAAATACTAAAACCAATGATAAAAAAGAAGTCATCTGAATAGCAAGTATGCTCCACAACTGACTCTAAGCTCAACTGGATCAACGAGGCATTAGATATTGATCCTGGTTACCTCTGTCTGCATCATAAAATGATGCAGGCCAAATGGTGTCAGTACATTGAATGAACGAATATGCGACGGGAATACTAAAACATGACGTAAGCTTGAAAGAAATCTAAAAAGAGCACTTACCTTGGCTTTACTCAACTCGTGAATACCTCAACTCAAATGCAAAGTAAAATGACAATAAAAGTGCAGTTTATACAAAGCATTTAGACAGTAAACAATAAATCAATTTGTTAAAGAAAAGCAATAACAACTTAATTTACTCATATAATAAATTAATATAATTACTGTGGGAGTTTCTCTAACCGACAACTACAACTATGAGCCTAAGTGATGATACATCATCTTACCCACACTTCCAGAACTGTCATTTACTTTGTCATCATATAGGATGCGTTAACTAAGTGGATCCACTAGTCTATGCTAAAAAACACTAAGGAATCATCTAAAAAGTATGATCCTTTCTATCCATTATGGCTACATGGTTTGTGGAGACTTGAGTTATTTTGAACTCGCATCCCCATATCGGTGCTCAATACTACTCCAAAATTATACTCAGCTTATATGTTTTTAAAACAAAACTCTTTCTTTGGTTTGAGATAATTACTCAAAACTTAGCGTAAAAGCTCTCTTGGAAATCGTTGTTTGCTTTCCTGCTCAAATGTGAAAATATTTTAACTTTTGGGAATACTTAGTTCTCATATAATCCTTGAACTGTACTCTTAATCTTTACTCAGCTAAAAACTTAAGTCTTAAAAGAAAGCTAAAACATTTTTGAAAGACTTTTGGAAAACTCTATGAACTTCTTTTGACTTAAATCTTAACTTGTTGACTTGACTCTTAACTTTCCTTAAATTGAATTATGGATTCAAGGTTCATGATATCATATTTATGGATGATTTCATGAATTTTAGACGTACCTTAGAGTATAGAAATCGACTAGAAAACATAGGTACTTGCTAAGGAACTAGTACATAAAAAAGGGGGAAAAGTGGGAGGACTGGCTTCCCTGGCGCTCTAAGAGGCGCGCGGCGCCAGCCTTGAAATTTCAGAGAATTACTTGGGGCGCTCTTGCTGGCACGGTGACCCAGAGGTAAAACTTCAGAGCCCCTGTTGGGGAGCTCGAGCTTGGACGGAGCCCCAGGACCCTACCCAGGTGCATTTCAACTTTTCTTCTTTGTTTTTCATATCTAAACCCTCTAAATTCACATGGTTCTTTCCCCAAACACTTAGAAACAACTAAATTATAAATATGTGTAGGATTCTACTTGAAAACACACCTAAAAGCATGAATCAAACTCAAGAAACTCCAACAACAAAACCTATAAGATTTCAAATGAATTATCATCAAAAACTCATAAGTTTTTTCAAAACCATACAACCTCAGTGAATTGAATCATGATTGACGCGTGGGTGAACTAACCCAATGCTATGTGATCTCACATACCGCGTAGGGATCGCCCCTTGACGAAATCCATGATCTTAGCTTCGAGAATTTGACGATTCTTTCTTTTTCTCCTCTTTTCTCCTCACTAAAACCCTAACTACATTTTCAAAAGCGTAAACTGACCAAGTTCAGTTTAGACCACTAAGTAATAACCAAAAAACAAATTAAAATAATTGGGTTAGGAAAACACTAGACTTCCCTTCCAAAATCTGGTTTTGACGTTCCTTAACTAGATAGCCCAACTTCAAATGGACATACCTTACTCATATGAACTCAAAATTGATTAAACTAGGATGCGTTGGAAATATAATTCCATCATATTTCTTACGCTATCTAGAAGCACACCTAACTCATCCTGATCTAGGAGTTATGATCGTTTGAAGTTGACCAAAAATCCAAACTAAACATAAATTAACCAATTTTCCAAATTTTTCATTCTTTCCAAAAATGACTCATTCTAATTCTAGATCCTTCTAGTTCTTTCTAATATAGAGGTGTTACAATATATATATATATATATATCGACGACGATGGTTAATATCAATCAAATTGTATTGATTATGCTTTTAACATCAGCATCCGTAGTTAGATCAAAATATTCATATTTAAATAATAAAATTTATTTAATGGTGCTTCACAATGTTCCACTTGTATAATCCAGTAGCGTGTCCAAATTTTGGATAGTAAATGTTAAAAAAATTGATGATTTAATGAACCAAAAAAATAAATCAAACTAAGAAATACTTAATTAAATATAAGGACAATTTTAATAGAATTAACAAGTGTATTGTAATGACCTCTTGGTCATTTATGTGTTTATGCCTCTTGTTAGTTGGTTAGAGCTTTATTATAGCAACCCAAAGTCATTTATGACTTGCTAGGTTCGGTTGTTAAGTCACATGGTCGTTCGTTTAGTTTTATGCGAGTTTTAGTGTTTTGGACTTTTGAACCTTAAACATTAGCTTTGATTAAAAGTTTGAGAAAATGACCTCAAAATCCAGTTCTGACGATGCGATCAGCTCCGGAGCGGGTCATTTTAGGCTAGTAACATGGTCAGCGGACTCTCGAGGATTTCCATGTGGGTCTGTGCGATTAGGCATTTTAACTTTAAAATTAAGGAATAAGTTTAACTTTAGTCAACATTCTGAGTAAACGAGCTTGGATGAGAGTTGCTTCACTGCGGTTCACTCAAAAATATTAAGTTTGGTCTATAACGACCCTTCGTTTGGATCTCGAGGCTTCTAGGATAATTTCGAGCCCCTTTGTCAATTTTGACTTAAAATGAAGTTTGGGTGGGGGACCCACTTTTTGCCTAGATGACCTCGTATGGGAATTTTGACGCCTCCATTGAGTTTGTAGAGCCCTGGCCACGATCGTGGGGGCTCAAATTCATGGAGTTGTTGCCTCATTCGCAAGGATCCATTTCGCCTCTAGCCATGTTCGCGAGGCTCACATTTGCAAAAAGGAGTTGCTTCCATTCTTTAAATAAGGCATGGACATGAAGGTGGCCTTAGTTCTTAATTTGAATTGGTGATTTCTTAAGTCGAAATTGAGTGATTCAAAGTACCACACATCCATAATTGTCAAGGCTACGTGGCGAAATGATCGAATTGTGATGGTGAACCTCCGGTTAAGGTGAATATGAGATCGAAGCTGCTGCCCCAAGCTTCTTTTAGTTTAATTATTGCTTCTTGTTGCATGTGTTGTTTTTCGCTAATCCAAACATCAGTTTGTGTTCAATTTTGGAACATATGTTCGGGCCATAGTTTAGAACCTTATGACTGAATCAATATTGGAAATTCTAAGTTTTATTTAAACTTGCGCATGAGTGTAACTTGTAGGCTTATGGGGTTACAATTACATTTAGTTTAGTTGCACTTAGATTTACTTTCGGTATGATCGTGTGCTTCTTTTCATACCTGTTTTGACCTCTGTATGTCTAGCTTCTATTTTTTCAGAGTATTTTTACCTTAGTTGCTCAGTCGGCATGTGATGTCTATTGAGTACCTTTATTTTGATAATCATGCTATAATATGCAACTTTTTGTGATGTAGGTTCTAGTATCAGCTATCAGTGGTGATCATTTGTGCCATATTTTGCAGCTTGGGATATTGCAGACGAGGGTGAGCACTTGGCGTCCTGGATTAATATGTCTCCTTCTGTTTATGTGTTAGCTATTCTTTTGCCTTTGAGAATGCTTGTTGTGGTCTACTTTTGGGACTTGTATTTTTTTATATTAGACAACTCTATACCCATGACTTCTAGGTTGTGGGAGGGTTTTTATTAAATATAGTTTTGGGTTTGTTTCGCTTTTATGTCTTTCTTATAGTTGGTAATATTTCTATTTAGTTCTATAATTGTACTCATTAGTTTTCGTTCTGGGTACGAGTTGTCTTACCTAGTGGTGGGTTATTGTAGGTGCCATCATGGCTCAAGAATTCGTGTCATGACAAGTTGGTATCAGAGTCCCAGGTTCATCAGTCTAACTTGTACAAAGTGAATACCTAGTAGAATCCTACAGATCGGTATAAAGACGTTCATTTCCTATCTTTGTGAGGCTACAATGTGTCTTTAGGAATTCTTCTTTTTTGTATCATTTTCGTTCAACATGTGTGTTATTGGTTTTTAAATGTCACTCGTTTCAATGTTTCGTAAGATGGCTTGTACACACTGAGCGGTGGCTTAGGGTAGGTGTAGACGTCTATTTCGTGGGAGTGGTGCAGCACCACCCCAGATAGAGAGTTAGGTCTAGACCCCGCAGTGGACTCTCCAACAGCTACCACTCGGCCCGGCTATGGCTTCAGATCTATAGGAAGTCAATGCTCAGCTTCTAACTTTGCTACAGGACATGCAACAGGTCATACCTGTAGCTGTAGTACCTGGACCAACCCTAGGTCATCAAGATCAGCCTGCAACAAAGGCACCATGGGCCTAATTATCATTTGGGGTTGCCTAACTCGTGATTGCAGATGGAGCTATGCCGCTAGAGGAATAAAAGATGCTCAGAGTGTTCTTGAGGCTCTCACCTCTAAGGTTTTCTAGAGATATGAGTGAGGATGCCAATGAGTTTCAAACTACTTGCCGGGAGCAGCTTCATAATCTGGGTCTAGTGGAGTCGAGAGGTGTCGACTTCATTGTGTATCAGTTGGATGGGCTAGCTAGAGAGTGGTTGTATACCTACATCGAGACCAAGGTAGTTAGGTCTCCTCCTGTCACTTTGACCAAGTTTTCTGAGGCCTTCTTGGAACGTTCATCCCTTGTAGCGTCAGAAACCATCTCTAAGATCATTTCTCCATGTAGGGGAAGGGTTCTATGTACAAGGAGATGTTTCATGAGCTCTCCCATCAAACTACTATGATTTTACCCACTGAAGCTGAGAGAGTTTGGTATTTTTCGTGGTTTTAGACTTCAGCTGGACATCAAGACTCAATCTATGATCTCTGCTGTTCATTTTTTCTATATGATTTTTACCACGCCCGCACTATTGAGAATTTTCATTGGAAGGCCTAAGGGGGCAGTAACAAAAGATCTAGATATGAGGGCTGCTACAACAGGTCCCGTTCCAGGTCCAGGAATACTTATGATATGACTTGACATCGCTTTCAGTAGGATCAGCCAAGTCAGCTTGTTAAGGCCTCATTACAGTGTTTAGAGGGTGACCGGTATAGCCAGAGCGAGGTTGGCTCTAGTCAAAATCATGGGTCCAGTCTTGTGCTCCAGTCCATGGTGGTCTTTCTTCTAGAAGAAGATCATCTCCGAATTGTTTTGACTATACTGAGTTGGATCACTAGGCATAGATTTCCCATTGCACAGAGAATTGCTCCATCTCCAAGGGAAGTTGTACCAGCTCTATCATCTCTAAAAATAGTGTATGATCTAGGGGTCTAGGTCAAGCCCAGGACCATCGTAGTCGACAACAGGGTAATCTGGGTGGACAGTAGGTCACCCGAAGAGGTAGGTCAGGTGGTAGGTCAGGTGGTAGGACAGATGGCCAAGGAAGAGGCAAACATGAGTATTTCTATGCAGCTCTAGCGAGGGTGAAGACTAAGGCATTGGATGATAAGGTCGCATGTACGATTATTTTATGCCATCAACCCACCTCGCCTTTATATTATCAATATCTAACTATTCTTTTGTGTTGGTGTATTATGCTTCTCGTATGGGCATGAGTTCTGAGTGTATGGTTAGGTGTTTAGCAGTGGATTAGGTGTTTTGATCTTGCTTAGTTATTATATAGGGGTGTGACACCCCCGCTGACCCTATATTGCTATATATGTTTGATTTTGACATGATTCTGGGCATGGAGTGGATATCCCCGACCCTCCGGGTTTAGATTACTTCTCTAAGATTGTTACCTTAGCCATGCCATGTATTCCCTCAGTGGTGTGTTAAGGCTCCATTAGTAGAACACCAATTGGAGTTATCTCTTTTATTCGGGCTTAGATGATAGTGGCTAGTGGGTGCTTGTCTTGTTTGTCCTATGTGCAGGATCTGAGTAGGGAAATTCCTCCAGTTGAGTCAGTTCCAGTTGTCCATGATTTTGTTGATGTGTTTCCTACTGACCTACATGTTCTACACCTAGAGTGTGATATTGACTTCCTTATTGAGCTTGAGTCGGGTGCTTTGCTTATTTCTATTCTTCCATAACGGATGGCTCATGTTGAGCTGAAGGAGCTCAGTGTTCATCTTCAATATCTCTTGGGTAAGGAATTCATCGGGCCTAGAGTTTCACCTTGGGGCACTCGCGTTCTCTTTATGAATAGGATGAATAGTACGATGTGTAAGTGTATTGGTTATAGGTAGATGAATAAGGTAACAATGAAGGATTGTCACCCCATGCCTAAGATTAACGATCTGTTTGAATAGTTCTAGGGTGGCACAATGTTTTCAAAGATTAAATAGAGGTTCAATTACCATCGACTCAGGATTAGGTCAACAGACATCTCTAAGCCTGCATTTAGAACTTGATATGGCCCGTATGAGTTCCTAGTGATGTCTTTTGGGTCGACTAATGCACATGCCGCCTTCATTGACTTGATGATGAGGGTGTTCAAGTTTTATCTTGATTTTTTCGTCATTGTGTCCATAAATGACATTCTGGTATACTAGTAGAGTAGGAGGGATCATGAGGAACATCTGAGGATTGTGCTCCAAACTTTGAGAGATCAACAACTTTATGCTAGGTTGAGTCTATAGCATTCATGGGGCATGTGGTGTCCAAGGATAGCATTATGGTGTTTTAATAAAAAAAATAAAAATACTTTACTTGGTTTCAAAAATCAATTTAACCTTGTAAAGAAAAGCCAATTTTAAAGAGAGTCGTCACTTAATTTTTTAAAGAAATTAAGAAAACATATAAATTTCCAAAGACATAAAAAGAAAAAAATCATTTGAAAATACCAAATGGGTTCGGGGTTCAATTTACCCTTTGAGAAGGGTTTAAGCATTCAAAGTGTCCGCTAACGTGCGGTTGACCTACAACTTGACAAAAGGATTGACTAACTTTGAAAATATTAATTAAGTAAAGAAAAACTCATTTCACTATATTTGTAGGATGGCTTGTATGCACTGCGCGGTGGCTCAGGGTAGCAGTAGACCTCACTTATATCGCAGGGGTGCAGGACAACCTAGATAGAGAGTTGGGTCCAAAGCCCTCAGTGGACCCTCCAACAACCCCCAGAGTATCCAGTGGGGCCAGGACCACCTTAGCTACCACTCGGACCAGCTATGGCTTCATATCTGAATGAAGCTAATGCTCAGCTTCTAACCGTGCTACGGGACGTGCAACAGGACCTACCTGCAGCTTTAGTACCTGCACCAATCCTAGGTCATCAAGATCAACCTGCAGCAGAGGCACCTCGGGGCTAAGTACCACTTGGGCGTGCCCAGCTTGTGATTGCAGCTGGAGTTTTTGCTCTAGAGTAGTAAACGATGGTCAGAGTGTTCTTGAGGCTTTCACCTCCAAGGTTTTCTAAAAATATGGGTGAGGATGCCAACGAGTTTCAGACTACTTGTCGGGAGTGGATTCATACTCTAGGTCTAGTGGAGTTGAGATGAGCAGATTTCATTACGTATTAGTTGGATGGGCCAGCTAGACAGTGGTTGCATACCTTTATCGAGAACAAGCTAGATAGGTCTCCTCCAGTCACTTAGACCGAGTTTTCTATGGCCTTCTTGGAACGTTCATCCCTTGTAGCGTCAGAGATCATCTCTAAGATCATTTCTCCATGTTCGAGAAGGTTTCCATGATCGTGTCTATGTACAAGGAGAGGTATCATGAGCTCTCCCATCAAGCTACTATGATTTTACCCTCTGAAGATGAGAGTGTTTGGTGTTTTTTTCATGGGTTTAGACTTCAGCTGCGTATTAAAACTTAATCTATGATCTCCTCAAGTCATTTTTTCTATATGTTGTTGACCACGCCCGCACTATTGAGAAGCTCTATTGGAAGGCCCAAAGGAGTAACAACAAAAAGATCTAGCTATGAGGGTACCTACAACGGGTTCCATTCCACGTCAAGGAATACTTATGATAAGACTCAACAACGCTTTTGGCAAGGTCAGCCCACTCAGCCTGTTTAGGCCTCATTACAGTCTTTAGAGGGTGACCAGTATAGCCAAAGCGAGGTTGGCTCTAGTCAAAATCATTAGTCCAGTCTTGTGCTCCAGTCCATGGTGGTCGTTCTTTTGGGATAAGATCATCTCCAAATTGTTTTGCTTGTAGTGAGTTTGAACACTAGGCAGAGGTTTCCCATTACACATACGGATTACTCTATCTCTAAGGGAAGTTGTACCAACTCTACTATCTTTACAAATAGTGCTCCATCTAGGTGTCTAGGTTAGGCCCGGGACTATTGTAGTTGACAACTGGGCACTAGGGGTGGATAACAGGGCGACCGGAGAGGTAGGTCAGGTTGTAGGACTGATGGACAAGGCAGAGTCAGCCATGAGCATTTCTATGCAGCTCTAGCGAGGGTGGAGACTAAGGCATTGAATGATATTTTCACATGTACGATTCTTTTATGCCATCAGCCCACCTCGGCTTTATTTGATCCACGCTCTAACTATTTTTTTTTGTGTGTATTATGCTTCTCGTATGGGTATGAGTTCTGAGCATATGGTAGTTCTATTGTGTGTGTTGACCCCCGTGTGTGAGTCTTTAAGTGGATAAGTTGTTTTGATCTTGCTTATTTATTATCTAGGGGTGTGACACCCACACTGACCTTATATTGCTAGATATGCTTGATTTTTATGTGATTCTGGGCAAAAAGTGGATATCCCCTGACCTTGCAGTATTAGATTACTTCTCTAAAATGGTTACCTTAGTAATGCCCTGTATTCCCTCAGTGGTGTGTCAGGGATCCATTAGTAGCACACCAGTTGGAATTATCTCTTTTATTCGGGGTTAGATGATAGTGGCTAGCATATGTTTGTCTTGTTTGGCCTATTTGCGTGATCTGTGTAGGGAGGTCCCTCCAGTTGAGTTAGTTCAAGTTGTCCATGATTTTGTTGATGTGTTTCCTACTGACCTACATGTCCTACACCCAGAGTGTGATATTGACTTCCTTATTGAGATTCAGTCGAGTATTCTGCCTATTTCTATTCTTCCATATCGGATGGCTCCTGTTGAGCTCAAGGAGCTCATTGTTGATCTTCAAGATCTCTTGAGTAAGGGATTTATTGGGCCTATTGTATCACCTTGGGGCGCTTTTGTTCTCTTCATGAAGAAGAAGAATGGTACGATGTGTACGTGTATTAATTATAGGCAGCTGAATAAGGTGATAGTGAAGAATCGTTACCCCATGCCTAAGATTAACGATTTGTTTGAATAGTTGTAGTGTGCCAAAGTGTTTCCAAAAATTGAATAGAGGTTCAGTTACCATCAACTCAGGATTAGAGCAACAGACATTCCTAAGACCGCATTTAGGACTTGATTGGTCAGGATGAGTCCCTAGTGATGTCTTTGGGGTCGACTAATGCTCATGCCGCCTTCTTGGACTTAATGATGAAGATGTTCAAGTTGTATCTTGATTTGTATGTCATTGTGTTCATAGATGACATTTTGGTTTACTCATATAGCAGGAGTGATCACGAGGAACATCTGAGGATTGTGCTCCAAACTTTGAGAGATCAACAACTTTATGCTAGGTTGAGTCTATAGCGTTCATGGGGCATGTGGTGTCCAAGGATAGCATCATGATGTTTTTATCAAAAATGAAATAAAAGACTTTACTTGGTTTCAAAAATCAATTTAACCTTTTAAAGCAAAGCTGATTTTAAAGAGACTTGTCACTTAATTGTTTGAAGAAATTAAGAAAACATATAATTTTCAAAAGTCTTAAAAAGAAAAAATCATTTGAAAATACCACAGAGGTTTGGGGTTCAATTTACACTTCAAGAAGGGTTTAAGCATTTGAAGTGTCCGCTAACGTGTGGTTGACCTACGACTTGACTAAAGGTTTTACTAGCTTTGAAAATATTAATTAAGTAAAGAAAAACTCATTTTTTATTTGAAAGGAAATAAATTAAGAAAGATCTTTGAGGAAATAATATTTTTTATGAATAAACAAAATAAATAACATTTCAATTAAACATAAAAAATAAAGAAAGGCTATATTTAGGAATTTAATTAAGTTAAACCAAACAAAATGAAGGTTAGTTAATACCATAACAAATAAATACGAATAAGTGAAGAAAAATTAAATTTGAGCCTTTTTGCCCAAATTCTAAATCTGATGGACTTTTGTCTCAAGTCTTATCTTAAATCTAGAAGTGGGTCTGCTGATGGGTTTCAATCCATTAATCTCTTCTTGGCCCTACTGCATTTGTATTTGGGCTTTGTTCCCATTTTTGCCTTTGAAAACCTATGTATACACAAAGTGTATATGGCTGTATATGGACCGTATTTTGGCCTTTTCCCTGTATATCAGGTTGTTCCCTCTTCAACCCCTGCAATCTGTTATTCATTTTATGCTTTGTATTATTGCATTTTGATCTGTATATATCATGTATGGAGTGATTTTATACTAGTGTATATCAGCCTCTTTTCAGTTTTCGAAGACTTGTATCTCAACTAATGCTCTTGGAATGATGAAGTTGACTCGATAAAGGGCAAAATTGGGCTTTTCTCCCAATGCGGAGATGCCAACGATAGGAGATGAGAGTCCAAAATAGACTCTGGCAGGTTTCACATGCATACGAAGTAAGGGAAAAGAGTTAATAAATAATCCAACCAAAAGGAAACAGGGAAAAGATATACTAAATTATATAAAGAGAAAGAAATAAGAAGCATATACTAACATGTGATCCAAAACCAAAGGATATGTTGAAAGCCTTAAAGAATTGACTAAAAAAGGGCTCATAATATATTAACTTCTACCTTAAAACAATAATCAAGCTGGAAACCTTTTGAAGTCAAACAAAACATGAAAACTCTAATAAAGAAGTGAATAAATAAATAAATGACTAAGCATTGAGCTAAACTACTACCATATATAAATGGATCAGCCACAACTTATGTACTATCATTATATTGTGAGAATTTATAAGATGACACTATACTATGATATCAAAATAAACAAAGATAAATGTGATCAAGATAATAACAGATTTGAGAAAAATAATTCAACCCTCTTCAAACATACACATTTGTTTACGGTCAGTTGAGCAGAGAGAATATCTTTGAATATTATATACTAAAGAAAGCATTCTTTCGAGGAAGACATACACTTTAGGACATGAATTAAGCAACTATTTAAGATTGAATGTAAAGAAAATTCTACAAATAATTAAAGTTGCCCTAAAGAAGAGATGTTAACAACAAACCAATGAACAAAATCATTCAAAATGAATATATATCAAATACAAAGATGCCTTCTAGCATGTAATCCATGACGAGACTGAATCAAGACATATCAAACCAAGTTATAAAATCGATTTGATAAATGAAATCAGATAAACCAGGTTATAAAATCATTGAGACTGAAATGTTTCAACACTTAGAAAACCACAAGGAAAACTAACATCAACCAAAGAGAGGAGACAACCACATTTCAGCGAACAAACAACAAACAAGGTTTCTACCCATTTGAATGCTTAAACAGAAATTAGATAATGATTAGAGGTCAAATGAGGCAGAGCTAAAACAAGAGAGGTTTACCACTTTTGGGCAGCGGTTGGGACTATGAAACGAGCTTATACGAGCTATTTTACAACCACACAAAAAGCTTTGAGAAATTCAGCGAGTCTCGGCAACTCATGGCCAAGAAGGAAGAATGAAAATATATTCTAGGTGTATTCGTTGTATTTTTGTAACTAAGGGAGACAATGCTTTTAATATCAATCCTTTACTAAACTTTTTTTCTCGGTTTTTGCCAACCTTATGTAAAATCCTTTCTCTATAAGCTTTTGTTCTTTTTATATCAACTGACACCAACCTCAACAAAGAAGGGGAATGGGCTTTTTATAGAGGGGAATTAGGGAAGAATTGTTTTTTGGGGGGGGTGGGGGGTAGGTGAAAAATCTGGATGGAATTTGAAATTTGAATTCTTCCATGAGGATAAGGTTGCCAGCTTGAAGCTTGTACAATTCCTCAACAAAAATATAATTTGGGACGTCTGATTTTTAGCTAGGATGAACTCGAAAAGAGATGCTTCCACCTAGCATTTTTATAGAACATGCCTCATATGAATAGATAAGGGCGAGAGGAGAGGATGCATCACATGATGGGTTCGTCGGGTCACTCGTTACTAGATTGAAATTTTTGGGTTCGTTTTTGGGCCGAATAACTGGGAAGAATAAGAGAAAGACGTATAGGGGTGTACGCGTTGCCGAGGTGGGTATTCGGTGGGCTGTTTGAAATTGAGAGAAAATGGCCCAACACTTTGGTCAAATTGGACAAAAATGGGTTTCAAAAAGGAAGCCAAGATGTGGTCAATTCGACTTGAAGAAATAGCTACCTGAATTGCAAATTCGACCAAAATTAAAATAGGACGAATTGTTATTAATTATTTACGAGCTTCTTAATATTAATGAAATAAAATAATTAATTTACTTGTAAACTTATTGACTCAAAAATATAAAGTATAACTAAGCTAAGCTAATTAACAAAACATTTTATTAAAAAATAAAATCTTTTTGAGACGATTTTTGAATATTCATAAAATATATAAAGTGACAAAACTATTTGAAAAAACTTTCACACATTTTTTTTAAAATTTTTTATAAATCTAATTATTTTAAATCGTTTGAAATAGAAGAATCCCGATGATTAGTCCATATCGTGGATGGTCAAAATTGGGTGTCAACACATGGTAATTCTGACAAAGATTGAAGCTTTTCATGATTGGGCTAGGCCCACATCAGTTATTGAGGTTTGGAGCTTTGTTGGATTAGCAAGCTACTATAGTCGGCTTGTGGAGGGCTTCTCAACCATTGTAGCATCTCTGACCCAACTGACTTTCCTTGATGTTCCTTTTGAGTGGCCTGAGGCGTGAGAGTGAGCTTTCAGAAGCTCAAGGAGTTGCTGACTACTGCTCTTATATTGACTCTTCCAATTGAGGGCGAGGGATTCACAGTCTATTATGATCCATCCGGAGCTGGTTTGGGTTGTGCTTTGATGCAATAGGGTTGGATTATTGCTTATGCATCGAGGCAACTTAGGCTATATGAGTGCAACTACCTCACTCATAACTTGGAGTTAGTAGCGGTAGTTTTCATGCTAATGATCTGGAGGCACTATCTATATGGAGTTTGTTGCGAGATCTACACTGATCACATGAGTCTTCAGTACATCATGATCTAGAGGAATCTTTATTTGAGGTAGCATCACCGGATTTAGTTTCTGAACAACTATGAACTATATATTCTCTCTCATCCGAGCAAGGTGAGTGTAGGAATTAACGCCTTGAATCAGAAGGCAGTGAATATTGGTAGTATAGCCTTTCTATCTATTGTGGAGCAACCTTTAGCTTTGTACATTCAGTCCTTAACTAATTAGATGATTTTGTTGGATCTTTCAAATTCTAGGCATTAATTCCTCTTAATACCAGACTTGGGTTTTATAATATGAGCCTATCTAGGAATTTGTGTAGCTTGTTAGACTTTCTATCATTTCTCCCCATTTTTGCGGCTCTGATGCGTTACCAGAGGTTCTGCACTTTTTCGAGATTAGAGTAGTTCATGCTTGGAACTTTTTGTGATTCTTTTTAATGGACGTCGATCCACCATGTCTTAGAGCCTGCTTGAGATCTTTTTCAGAGTTGACACACCCCCGGGTCACTCTTACTAGTTGGGATGGGAAAGGACTAGCTGGATGGGTGGCCTTGATACCTGAGATCCTCTTCGGAGTCGACACACCACTGGGTGACTCTTGCTAGATGGACTGGGAGTGGACTAGTTGGCTGGGTGCCTTAGATTGATAGTCACACTTGTTATTTGGGCTATGGGTTGACTAGACGTGATGGTAACTTGGGATAGGAGCCATACTTTTGGTTCGTGGTACTCATTTCTTAGTAGACTTAGTTATTTTTTGTACCTGTCGGCCTTGTGGGGATCTATTTGGGTTTTATTTAAACATGTGCACGAGTATACCTTCTAGGCTTATGGGGTCCACATAGGTTTAGTTTAGATATACGTATATTTCTTTTGGTATGCCTGTGTGCTTCTTTTCATACCCGCTTTGACATTTGTGTGTGTCTAGATTCTAATTTTTTCAAAGTGTTTTTACCTTTCTTGCTCAGTCGGTCTGTGATGCCCACTAAGTACCTTTGTTTTAGTACTCATACTGCACTCTGCACCTTTTTCGTGATGCATATCCTAGTACCAGCTACCAGCAGTGATCGTTCATTCCATCTTTTGCAGCTTGAGATATCAGACACAAGGGTGAGTACTTGGCATCCTGGATCAGGTTGTCTCCTTCCATATATGTGTTAGCTAGTCTTTTGCGCTTGAGACAGCTTGTTGTAGTCCACTTTTGGGACTTGTATTTGTTCATATTGGCAGCTTTGTACTCGTTATTTCCAGGTTCTAGGATGGTTTTTACTGTATATAGTTTTTGGTTTGTTTCGCTTCTGTCTCTTTCTCATTGTTGGTGTTATTTTTGTTTAGTTCTACTATTGTACTCATTACATGTAGTTCAGGGTACGGGTCAGTTTACCTACTAGTGGGTTATAGTAGGTATCAACGTGACTCGGGAAGCTGGGGCATAACATATATAATATATAACTAATGTAAAGACGAAATAAAATACTATTGATAGCATAATTTAAATATATAATTACAATTGTACTCGACGAGCTTGAGAGGACATCTTGCATGAATTTTCAACCATTTACCACCAAGCTATTGCATATTTATGTGCACTTTTTTTTATTTAATTATTAATTTCAAGAAGGCCACAATAATTAAAATAATGTGAAATATGTAGACACTAAATGTTGAATTTTGGTGTTCTGTAGCTTTGTGAGCACTCTAGCAACTGCGCTATGAGTTTTCTTTATTTTTAATGGTGTTCAAAATATAATATATACCAATAAAATGTACAAATTTACCTATATATAGTATAATTTTCTGACAAAAGGTATCCATTTGGACACCCTAGAGACACAGTAGCTCTGCCCCTGGTATAATCGCTTTTATAGGTCCATAGTAATCACCAAAATTTGGATTCAAGACACAATTTCATTGCTCATGGTTGATCTTGCACTACCATAACATTTCGTGTAATATTTGTATCCATAAACAAACTATAGTGTCCCTCATTGATTAAGAATATCTTTTTTTCTCTTTATATTGAATTATTCACAGAAATGTGTAAAAGATGTCCTTAAACTATAGTAAATTGAATAAAAATGCTCTTCGTTACTAGTTTGATCCTAAAACATTCTATCAATGATACTTTGAACCAAAGAAAATCCCTATTGGTACTTTTTAGACATTTCTTTTTCCTAATAAATCTATTGTTTCTTTAAGCACATTATCTTTCTGATAAAATCTTATTTTTGAAGAACCATTTTTATATTTTTTCAATTTTAAATTCCCTTTGACTAATATAAAAGTGGAAAGGAATCTTTTTTAAAAAAAAAACCAAAAGTTTGAGGCTTAGATCCTCTATTATTTCCAAATCAAATATGTACATAGGTTGGTCCTAAAAAAAAGACCCAACCCACAAAAGGAAATAAAACAAAACAAAAAGAAAAGTCTTAAAAATGATATATCAAGAAGTGTGGACATCAGCACTTCCCTAAATCAATCACCGGAGGAAGAAGATGAAATATCGGAGGCGGTAAAATATCCAGCTAAACCATCTTCTCCGCAAAGCTCTGTTACCTTGGACAAAAAAATTAGAATCTCGCATCGAGATAGTTGTTATGCTCCATGAAGTGACACTCTTTCAAATCCATCTTCCAAGCTAAGTATTTATTTACTAAGTCTTTAATTCACTCTCTTAAAATACTTGGATCTAGTCTTGTGAGATAAATTTCTTGCACAAATTAGTGCCCATATGCCATAAAGATCGATCTTCTTGTTAGAAAGAGAGTAATTTGGATTTTTTTTTGAATGAATTGTATTACCTTCAATGATCACTATTACATGTATTTCGCTAAGAAATAAAAATAGAAAAGAAAATATCTATACAGTTGTCATCTTCTTATTTTTTTAATTCTTAAATAAATATAACCAAATAACATTCTTCACATGTTTGGCACGTGAGAAAATTTATCTAGAAACTTCCCTTTTTTTGTACAACTGTCTTTCTATTAGACGGTCTAGATTTTGATTCTTCAATCTTGATCAATGCATCTGATATACCCACATCATCAAGAGAAATGTTTTCAATGTACCTAGACTTTGTCGAAGATTAATCTTCCTTGTCTGAAATCCTTTCATTTCCTTCTTCATCATCTGCTATTTTCTGCTTTTCTATAGATTGATTTGATAAATCAATATCCCCCCTCAAATTTAAAGGATATGAAATGACCCCCAATTTGTCCAATAAGAAATGACGAGACCTCCAAGAAAGAGCTTTAATGAATAAATCAGCAAGTTAAAATGTCGAGGGGACAAAAGAGAGAGTAATAAGTACGGAGATGAATTGTTGCCGGAAAAAATGAAAATCCAAGTACACAAACTTCATTCTCTCATGGAAGACAGGGTTTATACCTATATGGATCACCGCTTGGCTATAGGAGTAAACAATCATTGGTAAACGAAGCGGTGCAGACAAATCTGCAAGAAGTTAGACATGCCAGGTGAACTCAGTTGTGACCTTTCACATTGATCTATATTTTCCCTTAGCAGAGGATAAAGACATTGATATTTTCTTCTTTTTTTAATTTCTAGGAGACAGGTGCACCAACAAGAGTGATAAAATAACCACTGACTGACTGATGAAATGCAGGACAAGCAGCGTAGTCGGCATTGCAGAAGGCAAGCAACTCAAATGATGGATCTGAAGAGAGAAGAATACCTTTTACAGAGTCCATTTGAAGGTATCTCAAAACCCTTATGGCTGTTGAATAATTTGACTAAGTAGGATATTGCATATGTTGTCGTAATTTTAAGACAACAAATGATAAATCAGGTTTGGTGTGAGTAAGATAATTGTTCTTCCCAACCAAACGTCTATATATGGTAGGATTAGGTAAAAGAGGGTTCTTGTGTAGATGAAATTTAGAGTAAGGGTCAAGAGAGGAAGACACAGCAGGACCACTAAGGTCAAATTCTTGTAAAAGATCCAAAGCAAATTTCCTTTGATTCACGATGAAGCCCTGTTTTTCTCAAAGAAATTCTAGACCCAAAAATAATGAATGTCCCCTAAATGTTTGACCTTGAACTATTTGTTGAGAAAATTGGTGATCTTTGAAATTTCTGTCAGGTCATCACAAGTAAGCAATATTTCATCCACATACACAAAAATGATAGAAACAAGATCTTTAGTATTCTTGAATGTTAAAACCCATACAAGCTTGGCATACCACTGTAGGGAAGCTTGTTTAAGTTCTTATAAAGACATATTTAGGATCCATACCATAGAAGGATCACGAGGAGTTGTTCCTCCAGGAAATTTCATGTAAATGTTTTCTTGGAAATCACCATGCAAAAAAACATTGTTAACATCCAGTTGTTGAACACCCCAACCCCTTTGAATAGAAAATGTATGAAGACATATAATAGTGGTCATTTTGACCGCTGAGGAGAATATGTCCATGTAATCAGTACCTTCTCTTTGAATATCCCCCCACCCCCGCACAACCAATCTGGCCTTTAACCTTGCAACTGAACCATCTAATTTATGGTTAACCTTGTAAACCCATTTACAAGGTAAAGCTATTTTTCCAGTGGGAAGTTTTACCACATCCCAAGTATTGTTAAGATCTAGGGAATTGAATTCATCATGCACAACAGCTATCTAGCAAGGATGGGCAGCAACCTGTGCAAAACTGTGGGGTTCAAGGACATTAGAATTAGAAAGAAATGCATGTTGATTGGGTAGTGACAAAGAACCAAAAGAGTAGGCAGTGGGTTTCATAGAATTAACAAAACAAGAACTAGTTAAATTAGTAAAAATAATATTGTGGGTAATATAATCATCCAGATAGCTGGGTTTGTAACTAAGTCTACTAGACCTCCTTGAGGGAATTGAAAGAGGTAAAGAAGAAGTGGGAGTCTAGAAGAGAAGAAATAGAAGAAGGAGGATTGTTAGGAGGATGACAAGGAGAAAGGGAAGATGTGAGAGAGGAGAAAGTAGGACTAGATATAGATGGAGTGGAATCTTATGTAGGAGTTGGTTGAGAGGGAGTGGCATCATCTGGAGTTTGTGGAAACGTAGAGAAAATAGGAAAGCCAGTCACAGAAAGAGAGGCAAAATGGAAATGTTGCTTATGAAATGGTACATATCTTGAGAAAAAGACTCTTTCGGTGTCTAGTTTCCTACGTTTGAAATCCTTTTTCCATGAGGATAGCCTAGAAAAACACAAGTTATATCCCTAGGAGCAAACTTAATTCTATGGTGATCTAAAGTGGAGGCATAACATAAACATCCAAAACTTCTAAGGTTCTCATATGAACGAAAATCACCAAAACCATTTCATAAGGATTACTCTTTACTTGGTGTAATCTTGATGGAAGTGTGTCGATCAAGTGAGTGGTTGTTATGAGGCACTCACTTAACTGGTAATATGTAAATGTTACTGAAACATCAAGCCTCTAGAAAGCTCTAGAAGATGTCTATATATTCTTTCCAGGATCCCATTTTGTTGAGGAGTACCCACACAAGAAGTCTAATGCAAATACCTTGAGATTTAAGAAAGAGTGCCTCTTGATTGCATGTCGCTAACTCCATATCATTATCGGATCTTATGCATTTAACTTGTGTTTGGAATATTCTTTCAATCATAGTAAAAAAAATTGTAACTCCTTATATAGCAGTTAAGTTTGATGTTAGTCCAGAAACTCTCTCAGAACCCTTGTCAGTCTCTACTCCAGTCGGTGACCCAATTATAGCTAGACGACTATACAAAAATTGCCTTGTCATAATCTCTCAGAAAGTCACCTCAGCAAATCTTGTAGAGTCAGAAATGGTAGACTTCGATATCATTCTAGGGATGGATTGGTTACATTCTTGTTATACCTTAGTCGATTGTAGAACTAAGATTGTTCGTTTTCAGTTTCAAGACGAACCAATCTTAGAATGGAAAGGTAGTAGCTTTGCGCCTATGGGTCAATTCATTTCTTAACTTAAGGCCAGAAAGATAATTTCTAAGGGTTATCTCTATCATCTAGTTTGGGTTAAGGATTCAAACTCTGAAACTCCAACTCTTGAGTCAGTTCCCGTGGTTAACGAGTTTCCAGAAGTGTTCCCAGAATATTTTCCCAGAGTTTCTCCCAAAAGGGAAATCGACTTTGGAATTGATCTCCTTCAAAATACCCAGCCTATTTCTATTCCTCCTTACATGATGGCTCCAGCTGAGCTTAAGAAATCGAAAGAGCAGTTGAAATACCTTCTAGATAAGAGCTTTATAAGACCTAGTATTTCGCCATGGGGTGCACCGGTGTTGTTCCTGAAAAAGAAAGATGGTTCTCTCAGAATATGCATTGACTATAGGCAGTTGAAAAAGGTCACAATCAAGAATAAGTATCACATCCCCAGGATTGATGACTTGTTTTACCAACTTCAGGGTGCTAGTCATTTCTCAAAGATAGACCTCAGATCGGGTTATCATCAGCTCAAAGTCAGAGATAGTGACATTCCGAAGATAGCCTTTAGAACTCGGTATGGTCATTATGAATTTGCAGTTATGTCATTTTGACTAACCAATGCTCTTGCAACTTTCATTGATTTGATGAACAGAGTGTTCAAGTAGTATTTAGACTTGTTCGTTATTGTCTTTATTGATGATATCCTCATTTACTCAACGAATGAGGAAGAGCATGTGAGTTATTTGAGAGTTGTTCTGCAAACTCTCAAAGATCGCCAGTTATTCCCCAAATTTAACAAGTGCAAGTTTTGGGTACAATCAGTTGCTTTTCTTGGGCATATAGTATCCAACAAAGGGATCTGAGTGGATTCCCAGAAAATAGAAGCAGTGAAACAATGGCCCTGACCTACCTCTCCAACATATATTAGAAGCTTTTTAGGCCTAGCATGTTATTACAGAAGGTTCGTGGAAGGATTTTCATCCATAGCCTCGCCATTGACTAGGTTGACTCAAAAGATGGTCAAGTTTCAGTGGTCAGTTGATTGTGAGAAAAGCTTCGCTGAATTGAAAACTACTCCTATTTTGACTCTACAAGAGGGTTCAGACGGCTATGTGATTTATTGTGATACATCTAGAGTCGGCCTAGGTTGTGTCTTAATGCAGCGAGGTAATGTTATAGCCTATGCTTCTAGACAACTTAAGGTTCATGAGAAGAATTAACCAAATCATGACCTTGAGTTTGCAGTGGTGGTGTTTGTACTTAAGATTTGGAGACACTACTTATATGATGTTCACTTAGATGTGGACACAGACCATAAGAGCCTTTAATATGTGTTTACCCAAAAAGAGTTAAATCTTTGCCAGAGAAGATGGCTTGAGTTCCTCAAGGATTATGACATAAGTGTGCATTACCATCCTGGTAAGGCGAATGTAGTAGCAGATGCCCTTAGCAAACTATCTATGGGTAATGTAGCACATGTTGAGGAAGAAATAAAGAAACTAGCGAAGGATGTTCATAGGTTTGCTCGTTTAGAAGTTCGCCTTATGAGCATATCAGATGGTGGTATGACAGTTCAAAATGGATCAGAATCTTCATTGGTAGTGGAGGTTAAGGAAAAGAAGATAGTGATTCGATATTGCTCAAACTCAAGGGTGCAGTCCATCAACAGAGAGTTGAGGTATTCTCCCAATGGGGAGATGGTGTGCTTCCCTCCCAGGGTCAATTATGTGTTCCTAACATGGGTGAGTTGAGACGGCAAATTCTTGCAAAAGCCCATAACTCCATGTATTCTATTCATCCAGGCGCCACTAGGATGTACCGTGACCTGCGGGAAGTCTATTGGTGGATTGACATGGAAAGAGATATAGCAGATTTTGTGGCTAAGTGCCCCAATTGCTATCAAGTGAAGGTAGAACATCACAGACCAGGAGGTATGACTCGAGAGATTGACATTCCTACTTAGAAGTGGGAACTGATCAATATGGATTTCATCACAGGTTTACCTCATACTCGCAGACTGCATAACTTCATTTGGGTGATAATTGATAGAGTCACTAATTCTTCTCGCTTTTTGGCTGTCAAGACTACAGATTCGGTAGAGGAGTACGCCAACTTTACATTAATGAGATAGTTAGTTTGCATGTGGTTCCTTTGTCTATCATCTCAGATAGAGGTCCTCAGTTTACCTCTCATTTGTGGAGGTCATTTCGAAAGGTCTTGGTACTCAGGTTAATCTTAGCACTGTGTTTCATCCACAGACGAATGGTCAGGCAGAGCGTACCATTCATACCTTAGATAACATATTGAGAGCTTGTGTGATCGACTTCAAGGGTAGTTGGGAAGTTCACCTTCCTCTTATAGAGTTCGCCTACAATAATAGCTACCATTCCAGCATTCAGATGGCCCCTTATGAGGCATTGATGGGGCGTTGATCTAGATCTCTTGTTCGTTGGTTTGAAGTAGGTGAAGCAGCCTTGATAGGGCTAGATTCAGTCCATTATGTTATGGAGAAACTGCAACTCATTCGAGATAGACTTAAGACAACCCAGAGTCACCAGAAGTCTTATGTAGATGTAAGGAGAAGGGAACTAAAGTTCCAAGTTGATGATTGGGTTTTCTTGAAAATGTCACCTATGAAAGGGGTGATGAGATTTGGCAAGAAAGGGAAGCTCAATCCTAGATATGTAGGCCCCTTACAAGATTCAGAAAATGATTGGTAAGGTGGCTAATGAATTAGGGTTCCCAGCAGAATTAGTAGCAGTACATCTAGTCTTTCACATTTCACTATTGAAGAAGTGTGTGGGTGATCCAGCATCCGTAGTTCCATTAGAGAGTGCGGTTGTATAAGATAGTCTTTCTTACGAGGATGCACCAGTTGAGACTCTTGATCGACATGTTAGAAGGTTGAGAAACAAATAAGTCGTTTCAGTCAAGGTTTTGTGAAGGAGTTAGTCCGTAGAGGGAGCTATTTGGGAAGGAGAAGCAGCCAAGAAGTCCAAGTATCCCCACCTCTTGCCTTTCGATTCCACTCCAGATTAAGGTAATAATTCCACTTCAGTTTTATAGTCATTCATGTGTAAAATCAGTTTAGCATCATGTTCCTTCAGTCTGTACCTGCATTTTCAGCGTAGTTGCATGTTCTTTGAACTTAGTTCAGTCAGAAATCAACTTCCAATGTTTAGTGGTAGGGCTGCAACTCATCCCCTCCATTTTTGTTAGTTTAGTCTTCATTCGAGGGAAAATAATACCAAGGGGGAGATATTGTAACACCTCGAAAACCAGACCCAAATTTTCCTTTCTAGAAAACTACCTAAAGCAGTGAACCACGACAGGGTTCACGGACCGTGATAGGATCCACGGTCTGTTGACCTGCCCATGGTCTTTACTTGGAAGTCACTAGGCCCAGACGTCAGACCACATGCACCTTCATGGTCCGTGGTCTTGACGACGGGCCGTGGTGGCATCTGTGACGTCTAGGCAGTAGCTTCCCTAGCCTATCCCTCAGACACCCCAAGCCCATGTAAGGACCACGGGGACCTTCACGGTCTGTGGTCCTGAAGATGGGTCGTGGGGACGTCCGTAAAGACTAACCAGTAGCCCCCTAAATCCTAAGCCACCAGACCCCAGCCCAAGTGAGGACCACGAGGACCTTCACGGTCTGTGGTCCCTCACACGGGCCATGGTAAGGCTCGTGAGATAGACACTCAGTTCAGTAGTCACCAACTGAAAACCACGACCCACTTCATGGTATATGGTCCCTTTCACGGTCCGTGAAGGTGGCCGTGGTAAGCCCCATCTACAACTTAAGTCACGGGTCTTTTGGTCTTTTTCCTATTTCGTTGGACCCCTAAACTATGTGGTTTTAGTCAGTTTTAAACTATAAACATAACTAGAACTTACCTAAGTCAGATCTTTAATCAAAACTTAGAAAACTGGAAGCGAAAGAGGAGAAAAGGTCAAACAACCCTAGCTCAAGAACGCAGCAAGTTTCCTTCAGTTCCACCCCTGAAATCGAAGGATTTCTCAGTGGAATTCGTCACTAGGTATGTGGGATTTCACTAGTGGGTTCCTTTCGCCCATTAGGTCCCTAGATTTCAGTCAGATTCTTGATTCCCTATTATCAACTAGACCTAGGGTTTCTAGATCTATAACATATAATCATGAATTAGTTATTTAAATGTTCAAAATCAAATTATCATGTTATTTCTTCATTTATTGCATGAATTTCAGAACCCTTGCTATGTATTTCTTTAGTTCTTGAATTACACATATTAGGTCAGATATTTCAGTATTTCAGTTTTACATGCCTTAGTCTTAGATGTGTCATTATCAGTATATTAATATGCATTCTCAGTTTCTATGTCAGTTTTGAGCTATCTAGTATACTACAGAAATTTGGACTTAATGTGTTAATCATTTAATCTATTGGGAGTAGCATAATACCGAGTTGGACTAGGGTCAGTCGCCCATATAGTCCAAGAACTATGAGCCACGTAGGCTGTAAGTCCCTTCTGTGGGCATCATTTTAGCGATCATGCCAGCATGCCTCTACACCTTTTTGTCAGGTGTATTGGGTCCTCTCGATGGGGCTTATTCATCGAACTACACATTTAGCTCATGTGGTTTTATTATTGGTTATTAGTAGCTCCCACAATTCAGTCAAACTACACTGGATTGACCACATTTCAGTATTTTCAGTATTTAGCATCAACATGTCTAAATTTTGTCATTGAATTCAATTAGCTCAGTATTCAGTATCTATATCATGTTCAGATTATACTCTTCCTTTATTGGTTTGTTCAATTATATGTTTATTTCAGCTTTACTCTATCCTACATGCTCAGTACCTTTCAAGTACGGAAGAATACTCTGCTACATCTTCTTGTGATGTAGGTTTAGATTCTCGGTATCCTGATCACGCTTAGATCGGTTCCCATTCTCCAGTTCAGCAGAATCAGTGGTGAGTCCTCATTCTTCAAGGACAATAGTCATGTTATCTTCAGTTTTCATTATTTTAGTTTCAGTTTTGCTAGACTTAGTTGGGGCATGTCCCAGCACTTCTAGTCAGTTAGAGGCTATTTCCAGACATCGTTAGATTCAGCTTAGTATTTGAGTGTTATGTGTCTTTTGTATTAATCTCTCATATTTGATATTCAATTTTAGTATATGGGTATCACCCAACATTTTAGATTTATTTATGATTAGCTTCCGCATTAGTTTTATTTCTCAGTTTATCTTTAGTATGCTCATGATTATGCCAACAGGGTTAGCTTGGGGTCACTTATGATCATAGGTCCTGTGTCCCCGTCTCGGGTAGCTTGGGGCTTGACACTTAACTTTGAAATTAAAATTATTATCAAATATTTATCATTCTTCAATTTGGTATATATAAAGAAATATTTTATTAAATTTTTTTTATCATTATCTAAATGAAATAAAGGACAAATTATTATTACTAGTAGTATTATATATGTATATATATATATATATATATATATATAACTTTTTGGGAACGTGCGTTGCACGTATTTCCCTTGTAATTACTACAAGATTTCTATATAATTAAAAAAAATGAATTTCATAGTATAACATATGCATGTATTTCACGCTACTTAGTATAAATATTTGTATATGATTTAAATACAATTAAAATATGTATAAATAGTTATTCATAAAATTAAGTAATCAAAAGAAAAGGAGTGTAACACCAAATTAAAGCTTAACATCAAATGGACAATATGACAATTATATCAAATAGTTTTAAGAAATTGTATCATTTTGATACGTAGATTTCACATGGGTTATTATTTGTGAAGATGTCATATAATGTTTGAAGAGAATATATAAAAAATTATCAATATCCATTACATTATTATAGCATTAGAATAAATTATACAACTTCAGATGTACATTATGTTCATCCCACAAATATTCGAAAATAAAATGAAATAGAGTAAACTAAAAACAATAAAATAGTTAATGAATTCTTAAACTTTTAAATAACAAAAATTAAAGAGAGAAACATTTTTTGTTTAAAAGAATGGAGGAACATCCTCAATAACTAACGAAAGCATAATTAGATTTACCTCTTTTTTGTTGCATATGTGATGAGAAATAACATCCATCAACAATTATACATTAGAATAACTAAGTGTATGCATTAGCATAAAGTGACTATGATGAGCAATATAATTACATCCACTCATGATCATCCATCAACAATTATACACCGGAATAACAAAGTGTATGCATTAATATAAATTGATTTTGAAAACAACTTTTTGATATGTATAATTATAAGTCATGAATTATAAAAGTAATTTAAAAATTGAAGATATGCATAACATCTATGAGAATTAGATTGGTTAAAGTTGGTATATGTAAAGTTTCTGACTAAAATCTAAATCTGTGTGTCATATTTAGATGTCTAGTAATTCAAAGGACACTTTGTTGTTTAATCTTTAAGGATATTTCAGTTTTTAAAGGATATAATTTATTGCCTTTTGTTGTTACGAAACACTTCATCTACCAAACTCCGTTTTAGAATTCTGTGAATTAATTCTATCTAGAAATATAATGGATTAATACCATATAATTATTATTTAATATTTTATTAATTAGTTTTTTAATAATATTTAAATTTGGTGAAGGGGTAAAATCATAATCCAACTTTGAAGTTAAGATCCTCCCACTTATAATAATATATGATATATATATATATATATATATATATATATATACATATGGAAATTATTAAAATGTTGTTATTAGGAAAATATCATGTTTAAAAGGAAGAAAAACAATATGTTCAATAGACAGAGGATATTTTTGACCCAAAAGTAACAATAGTGGAATTTTTGAAAACAATAGATTGACGGTAGGGACATTATGGACCAAACTTTGACATAAGACATATTAGTTCAATTTTTCGCATAGCTTAAGGAAATTTTGACCATTTTCCAAATTATTTATTGAGAGTGACCTCACGCACATGAAAAATAGGATTGCAAGGTAAAACACGTCGAATTACCCACTACATGCGAGATACACGGTAAGCCTAATCCAAGAAGAAGTGTCTAAATACACGGCTTTCGAGTATATTTTTTATCATAAAAAAATATTATCATCCATTTTTTTTCTCTCTGAATAGTTTCTGGGCAATTGTTTGTGCAATCCTCAAATTAAACCTTCAGTCATGAGTGCACTTATTTGTAAGTAACTGTGAAATCTTGTGTGGGGAGCGATCAACCACAACGATTGCATCTCTATAAAGCCGGAATCACTTTTAAGACATAAGTTTGCCACAAAACAATGTAATTATTGGTTTACTATTTTTAGTTCATGTCTAGTATCAATATTCACTATTTGTTTTCTAATATTTTTCCTATTCAGTTGCTACCAACGGGTTTGTGGTATGACAATTTACAAGAAAATGATTTAAAGACTAAATGTTAACAATTACGCACTCCTTAATAAACAATTGACGTAAGTAGTCTCATTAATAAACTTAACATGGCTAACAGTGGGTATCTGGAAAATATCTCATGAATGTCATAAGGAGATTTGGATTTTCAGAAAGATTGTTTGACATGATAGTGAAATCGATCAGCAATAACTAGGATCCAATAGTGATGAATGGACAATCCTTTGAATTTTTCCAGTTATCAAGAGGTTTGAAACAAGGAGATCCTTATTCCCTACTCTATTAATAAATGCAACAGAAGTTTTGTCAAGAAGCCTAAATAGAGTAGTTGATGATGCTGAATTTAATGTTTTTGGGATACAAAAATGGAGTCCATCTATAAATCATTTATCTTATGCAGATGATACCATTTTGTTGTGTTCTAGACACCCTACATCTATGAGTAAGATTATAAAGGTTTTGAGAAATTATGAGACTATTTCGAGACAAATGATTAACATAAATAATAATATTTTCTAATTGCATGAGAAGGTGCCTAAAGGGTTGTGCAATCAGACAAAAAGGATTACAGGAGTGAGACGAAGAAATTTCTCTTTTACATATGTTGGATGTCCTATTTTCTATGGGATGAAGAATAAAGGCCTTTTGGAAGATTTCAAGACGGCAGCCAAAATGATGAACTTGTGGTGGAATAAACTCATGCCATATGGTGGAAGGTACTTATTAATAGACCATGTCCTACCGTCTATGCCTAAATATTTGTTTTAAGTTATGAACCCCCTAGTGAGTTTGTTAGATCAACTTCTTTTTGATAAGTTCTTCTAGGGCAATGGCATTGGTTCAAAGAATAAATGTTGGGTGTCTTGGGATAGTATGTATTATCCAATAGAAGAAGGGAGACTGAGATTCAGGTCGTTACATGATGTATCCAAGACTCTCTTCGGTAAGTTTTGATGGAATTTTACAACAACCACTTCATCTTTGTAGAGTTCATACATGTGGAATAAGTATTACGAGAAGTTTCACCCAATTATAGCGGCAAGATGGGGTGCATTCCATGTGTAGAGAAAGATGACACCAATAAGAAAAGAGTTGGAGCACAATATCTAATGGTAGAATCAAGCAAGAAATTCTGATTTTATAATTGGGCAAAACAAGGATATTTATATTATGCGGAAGGTGATACTGGTAATGAGGAGGAATTAGAGGTGAAGGATTTCATCACAAGATGAGGATGGCATGAACAGAAATTGCATGCAAAAGTATCAAAAATAAGTTGGAATACATTATGGAGGGTATAAAACCCCCTAGCAATGATCATCAATACAATATTCTTTGGTGGATAGGTAATACCCAAGAAAATTCCACTGTTAAATAAGCATAGAAGCAAATGAAAAAGCAGGAAATCAAAGTAGATTATTGGTATATTTGGGCTAAGGGAGTTCCTTTTAAGGTGAATAATTTCTTATGAAATGTGTGGAAAAAGAGAATACCTACGGATGATAATCTAAAGAGATGAAGATTCACATAGTGTCAAGATGTTGATGTTGTCAAACAAGGGAGGAAGAAACAATGCCACACATTTTTTCTAAGAACCTCTATAGCCAATAGCTTTGGAGGCAATTTGTTATTTTTGAACATATAAAAATGGAGGGGATGCATCTACAATAAATAATAATAGCATGTGAAAACACAACGATTCACCAAAATTACAATGGATATAAAGAAAAATGCTTGCAATATTCATGTGGACAATCTAGAAGAGGAGGAATAATATTAAACATGGAGAAAATACTTATCTCAGTGGAATGGTGATGCAAGTATAACATTTGTCTAGGAAGTTGGTGAAATGGGTAAACCCATGGATATACCTGGAGACAATACTGTGGCCTGATATAGTTCAGAATCTTAAGTGTTACAAACCAAAGATTCACTTTCATAGTGTAATTCGGAGGCCACCAATTCACATTAGTTGAACTTTCACACAAATGGGACATCTAAAGGGATCAAGGACTAGGTTCATATGGATTCTATCTAAAGAATTCTCAAGGAGACCTTATGTATGCTAAGGCTAGAGGAATTGGTAATGCTACAAACAAACAGACTAAGTCAGTACCAATTTATGTTGCATTGTAGTTTTTTTTTTGGGAGAGGGAACTAGCAGACATCATAATTGAAATTGACTCATTAAGCCTTTTGAAAATGAAGCAAGAGCAGTGGGGGTACCGTTGCAGCTAGTGGAAAGAGTGGATATCATAACGAAGAGACTACAACAATTAAACTCACATATCATTCATACATTATTCAGAGAAGTAAACAATGTGTCAGATCTATTGGCAAATGAGGTAGTGAATTCAAAGAAAACAAAGGACCATAGAAAATTGTGGATTACCAAGCAACATAATGAAGCACATAAATAGTGACAAAGCACAAATCTCAACATTGTGTTTCACAACATGGAGAATTACTATTCATCATTAACATATGGACAAAAGCATCAACAAAGAAGGACAAGCAATCAAAAATAGCAGCCACATGGCAACAAAATAATTTACAAAACCTATCTATGGCATGAAACCATAATACACAACTACAAATTTAAGCATGTTGACTTAGAAGAATACATTATATATGTAATAAAAGCTAAACAAAAATGCTTTAGCTATCAAAAATTTTCACAAAAAATAGGCAGTTGGATCGAAGACAACCATTAGAATTCAAGAATGTTTGAAGAGAGTGCGGTACCACCTCAGCTTCATTTGGTCATGAAGACAGAAAATAAGGAGGTCAGTGTAAAAGGGGAGTTGTCACGACCCAGACCATCGTGATTGGCACCCACACTAACCCTCCGGTGGGAGAGCCATTACTACAACCCAACTAAGCAGCCTTAACCAAAATACTACACATTTGAAGATACGGAAGAAGGTTTAAATGACAATAAAAATGGAGTCCCCATAAACTCCAAGGTTTTAACAAACAACTAACCAAACTAATGCGGAAGAACAGCCCTTAGAACCTGGAAGTCATGTTACAAAGACTCTACTAACAACAAGTCTAAGAACAAGGGGTACAACCCTGAAACAAACAAACACCTTAAACAATTAGTATGAGTCCGAAAAAAGTGGACTTAAACAAAAGAAATCCATGGCAGCCTAAAAGAACTGGCTCACCCTTGAATCTGGTCACGCTCAATAGTCACCTAACTGAGGTCTATCAATAGTCACCTGAAGATGCCCTGTATTCAACAATGAACAAGTAAGTGCAATATCAGTACATAACCACAGTGTACTGGTAGGGTCACGCGGCTATCCCACAAAGTGCAACATACATAAGTCATTACAACAATATAATAACAAGCATACACCGAACATACACAATATCGATATCATTTACGAACAACGAACAACGAACAACTTCACATTTATCAAGATATATACAGTTACATCAAATCAATGGTCCTCTCATGGAACCCACACCCAAAATGTTAGCATACCGAAACGTGGTACCCGATCCAATGGTTATGCCAGAACGTGGCAACCGATCCCATATTTAAGTCAAAAGGTGGAAACCAATCCAATGTTTATACCGGAACGTGGCAACCGATCCTAGTTAGTGTGTCAGATCGTGACACCCGCCCATTAAACAAACCAAAATCACAATCACAATGTATATTCTCACAATCATACAACAAGAGGTGATTCCAATACTCAGGAAATAGAAGAAACCTTAGCGCTAATAAGAGAAACATGAACTCAAATAGGTGTTCTAAAGGAAATAAAAACGATGACTTATAAAGAGAAGTTTGAAAAAAAAATTATCTTTATTTGTCCACCAAATTTAGTAAAATGTTCGACAAATATCAGGACCCTAGTCAACCCCGAGATAGGAAATTATATACTAGTTTTGAACCCAACAATGAAGGACAATCCAAATGTGTTATCAATGACAATAAGGAATACTCCTATGCTAACCCTACCAAACCTAAACTGCTCAATGAATTTTATAGTGTGGAACTATAGAAAAGGTAATGGTCCAGACTTTAGGAGAAATTTTAGATCCTTACTGGATTGTCATAAACCACCCTTAGTAACCTTGTTAGAAACAAAAATGCAAAAAACCAAGTCTTATTGGATGATTTCCCATTCAACAAAATGATTGAGGTCTTGGTAGTGGACAACTCTGGTGGCATCGTCGTTCTATGAGATGATAACCTGGTGGAGCTTGACGAAATTGCAATCAGCAAGCAAGAAATACATGTAATGATCAAGGTATGTTGAAACAATGATTTTTGTCAATTTATTTGTATTTATGTGAGTTGCTATTGTTACTTAAGAAAAATTCTATGGAATAACCTTCATAGAATTAAGGACAATTACTCTAGAAAATGGCTAATAGGCAGGGACTTCAACAAGCTTTTGAATAATACTGACAAACTTGGCGGGAATCCCCTAAACAATTCCAGTATAAGGGATTTTTGTGATGTAGTAAATTACTAAAAACTTATCTATAAGGGATTTAAAGGTAATCGTTACACATGGTTAAATAATACATTCAAAAATAAAAAGAAAATAGCCTCATATTTGTGTGACTTGATCTCTTTCTTGCTAATGAAGAATGGCTAAAGAATTTCCTAATGCCCAAGTCCTTCACCTACCTAGAACTCTTTCGAACCACTACACACTCTTATCCCTATTTAGAGACAATTCCTCTTTTAGAAAACGTATCTTTTTAGATTTGAAACAATGTGGTGCTCACACCCGTACCTCCCCAATATTAGTGATAATATCAAGAAATGATCACAATCTTCCCTCAATCATCTTAAAATTTAAACATCATATTAGTATTTGGAATAAAAAGCTTTTGGGAACGTATTCACCAAAAAGGGATCATAATGAAAAGACTTAAGGGCATCCATAACTCTAAAAATTACCCGAATAGTTTTTTCCTCCAAAATCTCGAATATGTCCTAATGAAGGACTTCACAATATTCTCAAACAAGACGAAGATTTCTGGAAGCTTAAATACTCAATAAATTGGCTCAACGAGGGGGATGCTAACACTAGGTTCTTTCATACCACAACTCTAAATCACCTAAGAAGAAACAAAATTATATCCCTCCAACAAGAACACAACACTTGGATACATGATCAAAGTGCAATCCTTGATCATATTACCTCATACTCTGAAAATGTTTTCAATATGAATCACTCCATATTGTATAACTTTCCTTTAAACATGGTTAGCATTCCCTATCCAATGAAGAGAGAGCACGACTAGGCATACAACCATCAGAAGAAAAAATTAAAACTATTGTAAACTCCCTCCACCCTTTAAAGTCTCTTGGTCCAGATGGATAGCACCCCTTCTTCTACCAAAAATATTGACACATAGTAGGAACATTGATGGTATCCTTATGCAAAAATGTTTGATTAATAATTGTACTCCTGAAAATATCAACACAACCTGTGTCTGTCTAATCCCTAAATACAAAAATGCCTCATCACTAAAATAATTCCACTCATTAGCCTTTATGATATTACTTATAAGATTATTACTACAATTATCCCTAAAAGACTTCGTCCTATGATGGAAACACTAATAGGACCTTGTCAATCCAGTTTCTTAAAAAACAGTCAAGCTACTGTCAACAACATTATTATCGAATAAATCCATCACATCAGGAAAATGGAAGGCAAAACTAACAATCTAATTGCCAAAATTGATCCGGAAAATGCTTTCGAAAAAATAGAATGGTCCTTTGGTAGACATACATTTTACTACTTTGGTTTTCCTAAATATATATTGAATTTATCATACCATGCCTCTAAACAAGTATAATTAACATTCTAATTAATAGCACACGTACAATTTCTTTTCCATTCTAGGGGTCTTTGCCAAGGGGATACACTATCTCGATATATCTTTATTCTATGTATGAAAATACACTCTCATCAAATTAATAGTGTTGTCAATGTAAAAAGTTGGACACCGATGAAAATCTCCCCCTCTGACCTAAAATTGTCCCATCTCTTATATGTTGATGACCTATGCAACCATGAATAGCAGCCACAACATTGTAAAAATCTGAGAACTCTTTTCATGCATGGTATGGGCAAAGTATAAATAATCATAAATCCAAATTATCTTTGGTAATTGCATGAAAAACGTTTGGAATGAACTATCCTCGTTTATTAAAATTAAACATGGTATCTCATCAGAAAATACCTGAGTTTCCCTATCTGTCATGACTGAAATTGTTGTTACGATACCAAACTTTATGGAGGACCTTTTACCCCCTGTACTATTTAATAGTGTATTTTAAAGGTATATATGTGCTCACGTGGACATCATAAATATTGCATGATTATAAATAGTAATGTGTCCACATGGGCACCTATATACCTTTAAAATACACTATTAAATAGTGCAGGGGGTAAAAGGTCCTTCATAAAGTTTGGTATCGTAACAACAATTTCAGCCAAAGTTGGAGTATTTTTCAAACCCTTTTCCCTATTATAAATTATGAATTAATAGATGTATAGGATGTAATATATGATCTTAAATATATGTGTAGATTAATTATTCCTTTAACAAACAATTGCCGACCTTTCCTATTCCCCAAACCTTTTCCATCAACAGATTGAGCTTCCACCTCCATAATTTCTCTATCATTGTAATCAATGATTTCTTCCATATCCTTCATTTTCTTCACTAAATTTGGAATGATGAACTTAGATCGTTCACTAACAACATCATCCCTCCAACAAAATATTTACACCTCTCTGATCCATAATATGGGCATGATCAAAATTTTCTATTTGAATTATTATCGGACCAATAAGTTTTCAAAGAAAGCAACACTTGATGAAAGCATCACACTTCATCATTCAACTTTGTATCATCCTTGTTAAAACAAATGCTATTCAAATCCATTTACCTCTTCCATGGTTAATCGTAATTTAAAAAATCAGAAATTAGAAGCCCTAATTAAAAATCGAACAAACAAGACAAACAAAGCAATCAAAAATTAAAGAGAATAATTCGTTAAAGCTTACCTCTTTGAGCTACAATGGAGATTTATGTTTGTGTGAACAATGGCTATGGGGAAGAAGAATTAGGTAAAGAGGTTAAAAGAAAAGGATCTAAATTAATGAATTTTATTACGAAAAAAGAATATTAAAAATTAAATTTCACCTTTATTGGTATGTGATAGTTAATGATAGGCTCAAAAAGTATTTTTTTTTTCCTTTCTCCACACATTCGTCGTAGGTATATTCACTCACTATTCCAGCTGGGCACAAATATACCATTAAAATACATTATTAAGTAGTGCAGAGGGGCAATAGGACCCGCTCAGTGTTTGGAATTGTTACATCAATTTTCGTCAAAGTTTAGGTATATTCAGACAATTTTCCCTTATATTTATGGATTCCGCATAATGTTTTCCTAGTTCCTTGTTTTTGTTCTTACTTCCTCTTTTACCCTTGTAGAGAGTTATTCAAAGTGACCTGTCTTGGTGGGATAAGACGGGTGCCATCACACTCAATTTTTGGATCGTGAAAATAACTGCCCAATCATCCTTGTCCTTTTTTCTTGATAGGATAAAGCACATAACACACTTCAATTGCTTGCATCACAAGAATTCGAGATTCATTTTTTTTATATCGAAGATGATGGTTAATATTAATCAATTTATATTGACTATGCTTTTAACACCAACATCCATAGCTAGATAAAATAATTCATATTTGAATTATACATAATGGTGCTTTGCAATATTCCACTTATATAATCTCTTATATATATGCATTAAAATCACCAAAATTTGTATTTGATTTCATTTCTCATTGTTGATCTTGCACTACCATCACATTTCGTGTAAAATTTGTATCCATAAACAAAATATAGTGTCCCTCATTGATTAGGAAGAATTTTTTCTCTTTATATTGAACTACTTACAAAAAAGATTAAAAAAAGTGTTTAATTAAGCTATGTGAAATTGAATAAAAATCTCATTCGTTAATGATTTGGTCCAAAAATGCCCCTATTGTTACTTTTTAGACAAAAATATTCTTTTACTAACTAACATATTATTTCTTTTATTTTTAGGCACATTATTTTTCTAATAAAATACTATTTTTGAATAACATTTTTCATATATATTTTTCTTTTAAAATCCCTTTAACCAAAATTGGAAAGTAATCTTTTTTCTTCGTAATATCTTTTTATCAGTTTAAATAAAATTACCCTATATACTTTTTAGCTGATATTATTGGTCATATATATAACTATCATAGTAACCTTTGTCATTGATTTTTTATTCAAATAATGATTAAAAAATTTCAAATAAAATAAAAATATTTGTGTTTTTTTTTACTTTTTACGAATTGAAGTATAATAAATATTTACTAATATATTCCTTGATTTTAATTTAATATGAACAAATGGTCAATAATAACTCCATCAATGTTGTTTTGAAGATATATTTTAATCTGAAGCAAAGTAATCATTTTTTGTGTTTTATGACATTCTTATTGTTGAATCTTAACTTTGATACCAAGGATTATATTAGCAAATTCTTAAAAGGATGAACTTATCACAAAATAGACTCAAGTCATATGATGGGAGGTATTATTTAAAAGCACAAGTCCTACAATCTATTCCTATGTATTTGCTTTAAGCTATGAACTCCCTCGTATGTGTGTTAGATCAACTTCATAAGCTTTTTTCTTAGTTCTTTTGGGACGATGCCACTACTTCAAAGAATAAACCAAGTGTCATGGAACAATATGTGTTATCCCAAGAAGAAGGGGGACGGGGACTGAGATCATTACATGATGAATCCAAAGCACTTTTTGCTAAGGTTTGGTAAAATTTTAGAACAACCACTTCATTTTTGTGGAATAAGTATTGCTAGAAGTTCTACTAACTACAACAGTAGGATGGGGTGCATCACATATGTGGAGGAAGATGACACTAGTAAGAGAAGACGTGGAGCACAACATTTATTGGCAGTTGATTGCTAGACAAAACAAGGGGCTATGTATTATGCTGAAGGTGATACTGTCATTAAGGAGGAATTGGAAGTGAAGGATTTCATCACAAGAGGAGGCTGGGATGACCATAAGTTACTTATAGTATCAAAGAAATGGTGGAATATATTATGGAGAGTATAAAGCCTCATAGAAATGATCATCAATGATATTCCTTAGATGATGGGCAATACCTAAGGAAATTTCACTAATAAATCAACATGAAAACTAATGAGGAAAAAACAACAAATTAGAGAATATTATGGATATATTTAGGCCAAGGGTCTTTCTTTTAAGGTGAATGTTAAAATAAACACGTCCACTAGTGATCACCGGACTAGGTCCCTCGACAAAATAATAGTGTAGAAAATAAACAACTCAAAGTAAATCAGGCACAAGGATTTTACGTGGAAACCCCCTTGCTCAAGGGAGATGAAAACCATGACCTGTACTCAGAGGATTTAAACTCAAACTCCATTTCACTCAAAATGGAGCACAACTTCATATTACAACTTCTTCTAACCTAGGAATTAAACTTTTAATCCCTTTCCCCTTACCGTAGAAACTCTACTGCAAAAGAAACTAAGCAATAAATCTATTGCCCACTAAACTAACTAACTCCAGTTGATCTAGACTTCAAGAACCCAACAAGGCTAACTCAATCAACCAACTCAAATATCAAAGATAGCAACATAAACAAGTAGCGACTCTGCTGCACCCATATATAAAATAACTCTAGTTGACACTCCTAGGCAACTCTACCCAAGAGAACATCAAAACAATGATGTAAAGAGGCTTGACTAAAACATAGATGATTCGACTAACTAACTCTAGTTAATCTGAATCAACCCAAAGATTTAGACAAGCAACTAATATACTATCTGTTATAACTTAGGAGTAGATTTACTATATAAGGACACAAGAGAGAAACTCAAAATGCAATAAAGACGCTTCAACACTCCATCAGTTTCCTTGTTGATCATGATCAATTAAGGTTCTTCCTTAAAGATGACTTTTTCTTTATAAGCTTATGAATTTTTAGAATTCAAAAAATTTGTTTGCCAAAACTTTAGTTGTATCTATGGAGAAAAGACTATTATCAAATGGACACAAAACCATGGGACCAAGCCATTGGCTGAGCCTGCTGCTGTGAAAAGATATGCACCATCCACAATAGGGTTGGTAGTTGTGGCAGCTTTTGGAGAGCTGTATTTTTGTCATTTTCACGTACATAGTATTTCCTCGACCAGGTCCCTTGTTAGATTCAGAAGTTTGTTAAATTATCAAAACTTTAATCAGCTCCAAAATAACATTTTCTGCCTTTTTGGTGATGACAAACTCATTCAACTTCCCTTGTTAGATCTGTAAGTTTGTTAAATCATCAAAACTTCAAATCAACTCCAAAATAACATTTTCTCCTTTTTTGATGATGACAAACTTATTCAACTTTTCCCCTCACCACTTCCCTATATCAGCATGACCAGGTCCTCTTCAAGTAACTACATTGATCTCACTCTTCAAGTAACTAACATTGATCGCATACCGTTACAATTTTCCCCATTTTGGAATCATAAAAAAAAGTTAAAGAAGTAAACTAAGTTGACAAAAATGCAGTTCAAGCAAATTCATGGCCACTTGGGCAACACCAAGCATGCGTAAAAATGCATAAAGTAATGAGTCAAGTCACTGGAAACAAGGCCATTTTCATTCATAAACACAAGACCAATAATCAAAACATTGCAAATATGATTACAAATGTGAACTACGGCAATACCCTCTAAGTTTCAAAAGAAGAGTAGGAATGGGGACTGACACATGAATTTAGGAAGACAAGGGAAGTTTAGGAGCAAGGGATTGAAAGAGTAAAGTTAGTAGAGCATCTTCCTAAGCATGGCTTTTCAGAAGCCTCTCTTGAATTTCAACATTCTTTATTGCTAAAGCGTCATTCAGGGATGCCGGTTCTTTTCAACCTAGTTCCCATGATTGTGCTTTTCATAAGCTGAGCCTTTTGGCAAGCGATCTTAGTATCTTTGTTAGTAAGAGAAATTGTCATAGCTTTCAACTCATGCTTGAGCTGATAATGTTCCACCACTAGTTTAGACATATTACACTTGTTCCCTTATCTTCCCTTCCACACATTCACATTCCAAGTTAGAAGGTACCCATATCCTATATCATAATTACCATCCTTAACAGATATGATCTTGTGCATGTGTTCAAGCATTATGACAGAAAGATTAATAAATGCAAACTTACACAAGGCGTCTAAGATAAAAAAATCAACAACCGAGGAAGCATTACACTTTTTTATCTAGGCAACAACACCTTATTAACAAACTAAAAGAACAATTGATATTCCATTTTAAGATGCTTCTTAGAAATACCTACAATGCTGAGATTTAGGAGTTTTCTCATTTCCTGAGTAAACTATTAAGAAACAAATCCTCCAACAACCAACCTGATCGGGTGCATCAGGTCCCTGAAAGGAAGTGTCATTTGGTACTCAAATAAAGGGACAATGGTCGAATACCTAGATGACACACACGTGGCAATTGCAACAATTCTCCTGCATACTTTAGAATGCAATGTTAAGAGTGCTAACCTTTGAGAGCGAACCAGGTTCCGCTCTATAGTTTGAATGTAATTACCCGATCTCCTGACCTCTTTTTTCCTTCAACACTTCCGCCATGTGTGTATACCTACAGAAGCTATCAGACTTAATTTTCCAAATCATACACAATTGAAAAACAAGGATGCCTGCTCCTTTTCGCGTAGTCATGAGAGTGTTGATTGCTTCAGGCAAGATCCATTCAATCAAGTTTTAGCATCCCCAACTTCAATTTATTTATCTCGACCAGGTCCCTAGTCTAAGCTTTTGTGAAGATAACATCAATTTGATCTTCGGTGTTATAGAATTACATGCTGATATTTCCTTTCTCAACATTATCCCTCAGAAAGTGATGTCTCACATCAATACACTTAATCCTTTTATAATGGACTAGGTTCTTATCTATATTGAGAGCACTTGTGTTATCACACAAGAGAGAGATAATATGAGTAACCCCTCTAAAAATATCAAGTTGTTGTTTGATCCACATGAGTTGAGCACACCACGCTGCATCTGCTACATACTTTGCCTCAGTTATTGAAAGAACAACTGAATCTTGTCTTTTAGTTCTCCATGAAATGAGAGATGAACCTAGAAAAACTGAGCCATTTCTCAGATAATCTTTCTATCAACTTAATACCTTGCATAATGAGAATCAACATATTCCTAACAATCAAAAGAATCTCTTGATGGATAGAATATAACCAGGTCAGCTATGGATAATAAGAAACATGGTAAGAAACATACTAGTAGAAAGTTAAGAAAAATAAGAAGAAAATTGAACAAATTATATCTGGAATATAAACAACTTAATATCACAAAAACTGATAACGAAAAATTAGAAAAATTAATAGATAATATATCTAAAATAGAATATAAATATATTCAATATTTAAAAATACAATGAATAACGAGAATAATGAATATAGACAAAAACCTACTGAAATAATTGTAGCAAAAAGACAAGAATTAACACATAGGCAAAATAGACTTAACAGTAATATATTTGCAGGAACTTGTCACAAATCTATAATAGCACAAAGAAAGACTATTTTATATCTAGAAATACAAATAAATAACTTAGAATATAAATTACAACATAATTTATAAATGAATAAAGAAGAATATGCAATAGATGAAAAAACATACGAAAACTATGACGGATTAAAAATAAAGATAATATTTTCTAATCTAGGAAGAAGATATAAGAAAATAGGTGACAATCTAAATTTAATGTTAGAAAAAGAAACGGTAAAACTAGAAGATAGTTTAACTGTTATGATAAGAATAACAAAAGAAAATGAAGAAATAGATAGAAAAACATAAATTGAAAAAATAAAACAACAAGCAAAAAAGGAAGTACAACAATTAGAAGAAGTAAAAAATACTAAAATAATAGAGCTAGAAAAAGAGTTAGCAATATTAAAAGAAATGTATGAAATTAAACAAAAAGAAAAAGAACAAAAAACAAAATTAGCAAATGAGATAATTAAATTTAAAGAAAAATTGCAATTACAAGATGAATTAC
>NC_064292.1:22441227-22443671 GCF_019186545.1 Solanum stenotomum
GATTTAATAATGAAGGAAGCATGATCACATATAAGGCAAAAAATATAAAAATACAAATATGGGATAAAATATTAACTATAGAAGAAATATATAACTTTGAATTAACTACAAAAGATATGCTATTAGGAATGCCATTTTTAGAAGAATTATACCCACATATAATAACAAAAACACACTGGTGGTTCACGACACCGTGTAAACAAAAAATAGGAGCAAAAAGAGTAAATAATAAAAAACGAAAAACAACAGAATGGATAAAAGGAAGTGAAAAAATTACACAAAAATTAGAAAATATAAAAGAAGAAGACCCTAAAATAGAATTCTTAGGAATACAAATTGATAAAAACGGAATAAAAAGGCAAACATATATAGTACAAAAAATAATTAACTCAAATGAACAACTAGACACAAAAAAGAAATTACAATCATTCTTAGGACTAGTAAATCAAGTAAGAGAATACATACCAAAATTAGCAAAGAATTTAAAACCATTACAACAAAAATTAAAGAAAGATATAGAATATCAGTTTGATAAAAAAGACCAAATACAAATACAAATACAAAAAGGTAAAATTATTATGTAAAAACTTACCTAAACTATATTTTCCGGATTAAAACAAAAAAATTACTTATATAGTAGAATCAGATGCGAGTGAAAAAAGTTATGGAGGAATATTAAAATACAGATATGATGGCAATACGATAGAACATCATTGTAGGTATTATTCAGGAACATTTAATAATACAAAAATAAAATGGGAAATAAATAGAAAAGAATTATATTCAATGTACAAGTGTTTATTATCATTTGAACCATATATTGTATATAACAAATTTATTATAAGAACAGATAATACACAAGTAAAATAGTGGCTAACAAGAAAAATACAAGATTCGGTAACAACAAAAGAAATAAGGAGACTGGTATTAAATATATTAAATTTTACATTTACAATTAAAGTAATAAAAACTGATAAGAATGTTATTGCAGATTATCTATCACGACAAAGCTACTCAGACTGAGACTGAGGAAGAAGATACAATCGAAAAAATACTCAAAGCTATTACTACACTTTGTACAATAGTGGATAGTATGGACAACGAGATACAAAAGCTAAAGACTAATGAAGATAATCTGAAGTCTAAAGCTAGTCAGCAGCATGACTATAAAAATGCAGAGCTACGTCGATCGGAAGACGAAAAAAATCCAGAGCTAAAAGGAGACGATGGGAAACTCCTTAAAACCCATAATGTTTGTTTAAATACAGCTGCAGGTACAAGCAAACAAGTTAGCGATAAACAACATAAAAATGCGAACTTAAACCAGCTATTCGCAAAACCATTTATCCAAAGGACACATACACATATGTCCATAGAACCACAAACATCTACATACGCAGATAGTTTGCAAAACCAAAATGAGAAAAAGACATATAACTACATCACATGAACCTATATCAAAAATATACACAAAATCCAAACTTATTTAAACCTTAACCCCAGATCAACTACAAAAGAACCAAACCAGGATTATTTGACACAAAAGCTACAAGGATATAACAAGTTAATTGCACAGCTAAAAACTAACGCTAATTTAGTAAGATTATGTTACAACTACAGACTGTTAAATACCGTATACACATACGATGGAGAAGAAGTTAGTGGTATACCAGAACTACACAAGGCATTCGTTACATACAAAAGAGTTACAAAAGGAAATTTATTTTATATAAAATTCTATATAGCACCAGCGGAGATATTATAAGAGGAAATAAAACCTCCAATACAGGTTATCAAGATAGGACTAACTAAAGATATGATTATACCCGAGGACATCAGACAACAAGAAGATATATGCAAAATAGAGATACCAAGTTTTTATGCCAACAAAAGAATAATTGGTCTATCAACTATCATACATGAGCTAGCAAATAATTATTTAAACGGAAACGCTATATGGAGCTACTATGTAAGAGATCAGCTAATGATTTATTCTAATTCAAGGGAGCTAAGGAAAGCAGATATGGATGAATTCCAGAGATGGATTTTGTCATTACTTAAGCCAGAACAACGACCTACGACGAGAGCACTAAAGGAAGGATTTATTTCGACAGAGTTATTAACCAGATATTGCAAATTAATTGGACATAAATATCCTGATCACATATGTTCGAAATGTAATGGTGAAGATAATATAATTCCAAATGTTGATTTAGAGTAAAAGAAGATGATGAAGATAAGATGCAAATAGCAGACAAATGGGCAAAAAAGATAAAGTCAATAACGTAAAGTAGTCAAAATGATGTGTAGATAAGATGTAAATTAGTCAAGTATGCATTATTATGTAAATTAGACAAGTGTAAAGTAAGGTATGGTGTGTGTCATAAGTAGATGTGTCATATTATTAGGCACATTATTATACTATATAGGTACATTATTAAGTA
>NC_064292.1:22443876-22478813 GCF_019186545.1 Solanum stenotomum
GACAACAAGAAGATATATGCAAAATAGAGATACCAAGTTTTTATGCCAACAAAAGAATAATTGGTCTATCAACTATCATACATAAGCTAGCAAATAATTATTTAAACGGAAACGCTATATGGAGCTACTATGCAAGAGATCAGCTAATGATTTATTCTAATTCAAGGGAGCTAAGGAAAGCAGATATGGATGAATTCCAGAGATGGATTTTGTCATTACTTAAGCCAGAAGAACGGCCTACGACGAGAGCACTAAAGGAAGGATTTATTTCGACAGAGTTATTAACCAGATATTGCAAATTAATTGGACATAAATATCCTGATCACATATGTTCAAAATGTAACGGTGAAGATAACATAATTCCAAATATTGATTTAGAGTAAAAGAAGATGATGAAGATAAGATGCAAATAGCAGACAAAGGGGCAAAAAAGATAAAGTCAATAACGTAAAGTAGTCAAAATGATGTGTAGATAAGATGTAAATTAGTCAAGTATGCATTATTATGTAAATTAGACAAGTGTAAAGTAAGGTATGGTGTGTGTCATAAGTAGATGTGTCATATTATTAGGCACATTATTATACTATATAGGTACATTATTAAGTAGCATGTACGTGTAGTGTTGTGAAAGGTTGTAAAGTAGCAAATCCTTTCTATATAAAGGAAGGCATATGTAAATGAGAAGGCAGGCAACGCCTAAACATAATAAAAACTTTCATAAAAACCCACTCTCTCAAGATACTAAATACTTAAAAGTTAATGGATAAATCTGAAATCCAATCAGATATTTCATATAGCATGGCTAAGCAAGAGGCAAAAGTATATTGTTCAAAAAATATGCAGAACTAATTTCATATATTCCTGAATATCAAATATATAATTGAATAAATTTATGTTAGTTATTATGTATTAGAATTATTTGAATCATGATTTCTAGTTTATTAGCACACTGGAAACAGGGAGAAACTTCTATACTATGTCATCCTACTGTTGAAACTGGTAGGCAAGGAAAGCCGTTTAGGGGAGTAAACAAAGTTGAGGCGCTGATAAGAAGGAAGTATCCGCTAAAGTACGATGCTAGTAGTGACAGGGAAACATGATAAAGATAATCTAGTTCATAATAATCTAATATGAATTTCATCAATTATGAATATGATAGGAAGGAAAAATTTGAAATAAAAAACCTGCATAATAAAGAACATAATTGCATACATGCATGATGAAATGATAAAAAACTACGAAATTTTAATCTTATATGTACTTTAAAATATATAAATAATTGAATTAAGAAGAATAATATGGGAAAAAATATTTAATAATTATGAATCAGAAGATATATTAAATTAACAATGGTATGAAATAGACCTACATGATTTAGACTACGAAAGAATAAAAGGGTATGATTTAGAAATAAATTCAGACTAAAATGAACTACGAATATTTACAATATTGGACAAAATCTATGGAAGATATAAAACTATTAGAACAATTAATCAAGGAAAATTTATATATGTACCAAAGAACCCAAGGTATGTTATATCTAGAATATATCATAAATAATATTAGAGAAATATTCAGATTAAAACAACTATCGGAAGAATATTACAATAAATATTATTACATTTTACCATGAATTCCGCACCAAAAAATGGTAGATTAAGACACTTAGCAAAAGAATATTATAATAGAATCCTTAAAATAAAATACTCACCTACCACACTACCAAGAAGCTTGGAATCTTGCATAAGTTCCAACACAGGTCCATCAACATCCAACTTCGAGTTGGTCCCCATAGGAGTATCAAATGTCTTGGTATCCATAATGTGAAACTTCTTCAGTGATTCTTGTACTTTTCTTTACAAATGGAGGTACCTTTAGAAGTTTCCTTCATGTAAAGCTCCAAGAAGAAATTTAAGTTTAATTTCCCTTCATGCTCATTTCAAACTCACTACCCATAAGTGCAACAAACTCTTCACACAACACCTCAAAGATTGCTCCACATATGATATCATCGATATATACTTGAGTGATCATCAATTCCATTCCTTGTGATTTCAAAACGAGGGTTAATTCAATTTTACATCTTTTGAAACCACTGTCGAAAATGAACTTGGACAACCTCTCAGCTTCAGAATCTGCATTATCAGTTTGAACTGCATCACCTTGTTTAAAACTGTCTAATGCACCAGGTCCCTCATGAGGTTCTTCATCTTCATCAGGTTCTTTAGGATTGTTGGTTTCCTAAAGAGGGTGCTCTTCATCAGGTTCATCATTCAAGTTGTTCCTCTGAATATGAAGCGTCTCTTCCATCTCAAAATCTTATTTGTTCTTCAAATTCTTATTTCCACCAGACTCATCAAACATCACATGGACACTTTCTTCAATGCATAATGTCTATTTTTTGTATACATGATAGGCCTTGTTGGAGGAATAATATCCCTCAAATACTCCTTCATCTCTTTGGATGAAGTTTTTCAAGATTATCCTTCCCATTGTTCAAAATAAAGCATTTGCATCCAAAAGACTTTAGATAACAAATCTTTGGCTTTCGATTGTTCAACAATTCACTGGGAGTTTTGTTTAGAATAGGCTTGATTAGACACCTTTTGGTCACACAACATGCAATATTCACAGCTTCTGCCCAGAAGTTCTTTGGAAGATCAAAAACTGGCTTTTTCTGCTTAAATGATGATTGGAATTGCTTCCCTTTAGCACATGCATCACAAACTTTATCATCTACACATTTTATCTTTGGCAGACCACAAACGAGGTCCCTTGACACAACATTGTTTAGTAGATAAGCACTCACATGGACAAGACTTTTATGTCATAGATCAACATTATCACCTTGAGCACTACATCAAGTGAGACTGTCACTACAAGCAGTATCTAGATCAGCAATATACATGTTCTTGCTTTTCTTTTCTTTTAAGAACACCACCTAAAAGATCAAGTTTGTGACAACACTTTATCTCATAATAACTTAACTCCATTTACTTTATCACAAACTTGTGAAACACTTAGAAGGTTGTACTTCAACTCACTGACATAGTACCTATATTCAATAGAGTGTTCCATAAACTCTCCAATCCTACCTACGCCAAGAATGTACCCTTTTTTGCCATTGCCAAAAGAGACACCTTTACATTGATGTGCCTTGAGAGAAGAAGTTTTCAACTTTTCCAGTCATGTGCTTTGAACATCCGCTACATATGAACAAACACTCACTATTGCTACTTCCCCTAACCTGCAAAATATATCACTGGTTAGCGTTGGGAACCCACTTGAGTCGGAGTTCCCAGAATGCAGATAAAGAAGTGATAAGAAAGAGAAACTTTCCAATAAGGTAGACTGATTTTCTTCAACGTAAGACCAGAAGCAAAACCAAGTCCCTTCTCCTTCATGTTCCTCTCTTTGGAATGGTTTGAAAAACTTTCTTCATGTTTTTACCAGACAAGACAGTCTTTCTTAAGATGTCCATTTCGACAATAATGCACACATAAAAAATTATCAGTAATAGATACATATTTGTTGTGTGAGTTGTAAGGAAGATCAATTTTCATATAGCCAGGCATGTTCCACTATTATGTCCCTGATTAGTGAGATTTGAAAGCAAGTTGTAGGAAATAGTCCATTTGATGGATTTGTTCAATTCTCCTTTCACATGAACTAGGTCCCTCTCTAACTAAGCATTCCTTTCTAAGGCCATTGACAACTTCACTTCATCAGTGTTTAACCCTTATTCCAATTCATATTGCAAAATGTTGGCCTCACTTTTTATTTTTGAAACCCCTTTCGTCATCGTTTTTATCTTTTCCTTCAATTCTAGATTTTTAGCCTCTAGAACAACCAGTTGTTCTTCCATATAAGCTATTTGGATGACTAAAACAAGCTTTCCATCTTGAAAGATGTAAAAGTTGTTATTTAAGAGATCCTTCTCAGTGGTTAGCTCACTGATTGAATCAATTTGTCCAACAACTAGCTTTCTCAATTTTCCAATGGAAAAGATATTTAAATTTTTCTTGAAGTCAGATAGGGTTACCTCTTCAATAATATCATTTTCTTCTGATTTTGTCATGAAGGTAAACTTAAAATCAAAGGTGTTGTATTCCAGGTGTTTTGATGATCCTCACAAATATAGTGACTCGGTCCCTAACAGAGTGCTCTCATCCAGGTTCAAAGTATTGTACATCTGTAAATCTTTCTTGCCAGGTGGTTGGTGAAAAGGTCAACATACTTCGCCAATAGGAATGGACAAGGTTTTTTGTTCAATGGCCAATAAATCTTGTTAGTGATTGATATATTCAATAAAAACAAACAACTACAACTGTTCATTCAAAAGGAACGAGTGAGTCTTTTTGAAAACTCAAGCATCAAAAGAACACATGCAGTAGGGGACCTGATACACTGAAGAAGAACAATCTCGAAGTGTTCTTGTTGTTGAATGCTTGTATTGTGCTTACATTGTAAGATTTGTTTCACACTCATAAAGAAATTTTTTAAAACCTTTATGTGTATTGATTGTAAGAACACAGTTAGAGTTGATTGTGTGTTGTATATTTGAAGTCTATATTAATTAAGAGTAAGCTAACATAGTGGGCAATGAATGCATTTCTTTGGCTCAGTAACTAATAAAAGTTATTACTTAGAGTGAGATTAAGAGTTTAGTCTCATTGTTGTACTTGGAGTCTGTATTCACTTTTGCCTGTGATTAGTGAAAGCAGTTGAAAATCCTATGTTACATGTCATGGTTTTACTCCCTTGAGCAAAGAGGTTTCCATGTAAAACTCCTTGTTCCCAATGATCAACTACTTTACTTCTTTACCACATTCTTACCTATACGTTTGACCTGCTACTACAACACACTAGTGGACACATACATTCCAACAATTGGTATGAGAGCCTGGAATTTCAACTTGACTATCATCAAGAAAGGATCTTGTAAGAATGAATGCTCCACCAAGTCTAGAAGAAGGTTAATCTACTACACACCCTCCTCGCATTAATGGTCAGTATTACGGGTGGTGGAAAATTGGAATGCGCGACTACATATGGTAGAAGACAACGATCTGTGAGTTGTTGTGCTTGATGGTCCTTATGTTCCTACCAAGGACGTGAAGGAAGGACATCTGACGAAGGTGGTTCCCAAGTCTAGAAGATAGTATAATGAAGCGGACAGGAAGAAAATTAAGAAGAAAGAAAAATCAAAGAAACTATTGGTCTGTGGAATTAGAGCCGATGAATACAACAGGATCTCTGCATACGAGACAACCAAGGAAATTTGGGACTGCCTGAAGACACACCATGAAGGAGCATCCTAAGTCAAGGAGTCCAAAGTGGACATTCTAACAACTCAGTATGAGAATTTTATTATGAAGGAAGGTGAAACTTTTCATAAAATGCAATCGAGATTCACCTCCATCACTAATGAACTTCGATTTCTTGGTGAGCCTATTCACTCAAGCAAACAAGTTCGAAAAATACTTTGAGTCCTTCCCAAATCCTCAGAAAGCAAATTGAATTCCATTAGTGAGGTCAGAGATCTGAAGACCCTCACAATGGATGAGCTGATCGGAAACTTGTCGACCTATAAGTTGAAAAAGCTATAAGATTCATCCAAAAGGGAGGGAAGAGAGAAAAATTAGTGACGCTGAAGGCATAACCAAAGGATGCCTCTGAAGATGAGGAGGATATGGCTTATTTGACTAAAAGGTTTCAAAAAATATGGAGGTTTTCAGAGAAAGGGAAACTCCAGTTGAACAACAAATTTAAATGACCTTTGTCACAAGTGCAGAAAGCCAAGGCATTTTATAAGAGATATTCCGAGCCACAAGCATGAGTATTAAGGTTATGCCAGAGGAGACAAAGAAAGGATAGGGACCAGGTCCCTGACCATGCTAGACGAAATGAAAATGCTAATCAATTGGTGAAGAAGGCTTTTGATGTATGGGGAAATGCCTCTAGTGATTTAAGGAATCAGAACATCCTGAGGACGCCTCTATGATAGCGATCAAGGATGACAAGGATATCTTCAACTCCATTTTCTCACTAATTGCAAAGACTAATGATGAAGACGATAAGGACAAGGTAACACTTCTTGATCTTAAAAGTGACATAGACACTTTCTCCATTAAAAGGTTAAGTAAACTCGCTATCGTGTTAATCGACATGAACTAACAAAAGAAAAAGATGCCCTTAGTGAAAACTTGGAATTCTTGCAAGATTAAAAGGTAGCCTTTGTTTCTCAGATGTCTAAATGAACGATAGACTGATTGCTTTGGAGACTGAGGGTCTGCATCTTAAGAAAGACTCATATATCTCTGAAACTGGAAAAAAAGAAAGCTTAGAAGTTTTGAGTAGGATCTAGAGGAAAATTTAAAAATAGCTTAATCAAAACTAGTTACAGCTCTTGATAGAAACTCTCAGCTTGAATGGGTTCTAAGTAAGATTAAATAGGATTTAACCAAATCTTTGAAATGGACTGATTCTTCAAAGATTCTTTCAAGCCTAGCTAATCAAAAATTTAACAGTGGCAAGGGTTTAGGATGTTGAAAGATAGAGTCTCCCTATAACCCTCATAGAAAGTACGAGTCTATATATGATAATTTTTTATGTACTCACTATGGAAGAAATGGTCACCTGACAATAAACTGTGAATCCCTGAGAAAAACCAAAGAAAATCAAGCTAGTTTCTTTAAATCTGAGAAAAGAAAAGAGCATGGTCTTAGGTATCGTTTCAGTAATAACAACCTCCCCTCCTTGGGCTGAAAGGTTTCTCATCAAACCTCTTGATAGTTTTTGGGAAATCTATTTAAGTGGGTTGCTAAATCTAACAAATGATTCTTTTTTCTGTAAAGGAGGAAGTAATCAATGCCGGTTCATGGACAGTGGTTGCTCAAAGCATATGATTGGAGAAACTCATCACTTTTCCTTTCTAGAGGCACCCCAAGGTGGTGGTGTGTCATTTCGAAATGGTAAGAAAAGTTTCATTCTTGGCATTGGGAAGATTTGGAGATGTGTGGAACATTCTGTTATTAATGTTTATTATGTGAATGGATTAATGTATAATCTACTCAGTGTGTCTCAGATTTGTGATAAGGGAAATGAAGTAAGATTTGTGTCTAATCAATGCTTTGTCACTAATCTAACTTCTAAAGAAGTTATTCTAACAGCAAAAAGGATCAAGAATATGTATGTTACAGATCTTGACTCTATAAGAGGAGATAGTCTCACATGCCTGAGTGCTCAAGGTGATAATGCTGATGTGTGGCATAGGCGATTGGGGAATGTAAGCTCTTCCTTGTTGAATAAACTTGTTTTATGGTACCAGGTCCATGGTTTGCCCAAGATGAGATTTATAGAGAACAAAATATGTGATGCATGTGTGAGAGGAAAGCAAACAAGATCCTTCTTCAAGCAAAAGAAGGGTGTCAACATAACCAGGCCATTAGAAATTCTTCACATGGATTTGTGCGGTCTTGTGAGAATTCATAGTAGAGGTGGGAAGATGTATATTTAGTGGTTGTCGATGACTTTTCAAGGTTCACCTGGAACATGTTCCTACAAACTAAGGATGAAATAGTTGAGGCTAATGATTTTCGCAAAGGGGATTCATATGAAGATAAATTGCAAGATCGCAAGGACTAGATCAGACCATGGTACATAATTTGAAAATACCCAAATCGAAGTCTTTTACGTTGACCATGGAATCCATAATAATTTTTCTGCTCCCCGAACCCCATAGACAAATGGGGTTGTTTAGAGGAAGAATAGAACTCTAGGTGATATTACTAGAACCATGCTTATTGATTTTGGTCTTACAATGAATTTCTAGGTAGAAGCACGGAACACAACATACTATGTTACAAATAGATGTCTGATTAGTTAAATGCTCAAGAAGACACCATATGAGCTACTGAATGTAATACAACCTTCACTCAATTATTTTAAGGCTTTTGGGTGCAAGTGCTTTGTGCTCAACAACGGGAAAGATGATCTCAGCAAATTTGATCCAAAAAGTGATAGAGTCTTTATGTGTTACTCTTCGACAAGCAAGGCATACAAAGTTTAAAACAAAAGGACTTTGTGCATAGAGGAAAGTGTTCATGTTATCTTTGATGAATTTGGTGGAAGGAATAACCTTGAAGAGAGGAATGAGTTTGAACTCAAAGAATTGCTGCAAATCCAAAGAGACGGTTTTGTGCAAAAATCTGTTGAAGAAAAGGTACCAAATGATACTAAATCTGCACAGGGACCAAGTACTTCAAATTCTCCAGATGTCGCTGACAGAGAAGAAGCCAACGAAGAAAGTACTGAAGCTGAGGAACAAGTTGTTTAACCTAACGAAGTTTCTACGAGGAAATCAGGATGAAAAACATCAGTCTTCTCATCCCATGGATAATCTTGTCTCTCCTTGGGATGCTAGATCAAAGAAAAGAAATCTAGTTGCCTTTTTAGCTTTAATCTCCACTATTGAACCCAAAAACCTAATGGAGGCTCTAAGGGATGCATATTGTGTTAACTCAATGCAGGAGGAACTTCATCCATTTGAAAGGCGTAAAGTGTGGCACCTAGTTCCCCTGAACTCTAAATAGAACCATTATTGGGACCAAGTGGGTCTTCATAAATAAGCTGGATGAACATGTAGTTATTACAAGAAATAAGTCAAGGCTAGTGGTGCAGGGGTACAATCAAGAAGAATGGATTGATTATGATGAGACATTTGCACCAGTGGAAAGAATGGAAGCAATCAGAATCCTAATTGCTTTTGCCACTTACATGGTGTTCAAACTGTTTCAGATGGATGTGAAGAGTGTCTTTATCAACGGTTATCTAAAGGAAGAAATTTATGTCAAGAAGCCTCCAGGGTTTGAAGATGTTGACTTGATAAATCATGTGATGAAGTTGGACAAAGCCTTGCATGGTCTGAAGCAGGCCCGGAGCTTGGTGCAAAAGACTGTCAAAATTTCTTCTCGAGAATAGTTTCAAAAGGGGAAAGATTGACAACACACTATTCTTGAAGTCAAAACAAAAGGAGCTTCTTACGGTACAAGTTTATGTGGATGACATAATAGTTGGAGCAACCTCTGACCCACTTTGCAAGGATTTTGCATCCTTGAGGGGAAGTGAATTTGAAATGAGTATGATGAGCGAGCTCACTTTCTTCTTTGGATTGCAAATTAGGCAGTCTCCCCAGGAAATTGAATTTTTCAAGAAAAATATATCAAGGAGCTCCTCAAGAAGATCAATATGCATGAGGCCAAGATATTTGATACACCCGTGAGGATGAGTACCAAACTTGAAAGTGATGAAACAAACATGGATGTTAGTGAGACAATGTATAAAGTAATAATTGGATCCCTCCTATAACTAACTGCTAGAAGGCCATACATTATTTTTTCAGTGTGGGGATGTGTGCTAGATTTCAAGCAGCTCCAAAAGGATCTCACCTGAAGGCATCAAAAATAACTCTAAGATACCTGAAGGGTTCTCATGACCTGGTCATCTTCTATCTTTCAGGGGATTATTTTAATTTGATTGGATATACTGAAGCTGATTATGCAGGTTTTTTGATTGACAGGAAAAACACCTTAAGAATGGCTCATTTTCTAGGGTCATCACTGATTTCATGGGAACCAAGAAGCAAAACTCAATAGCTTTGTCTACAGATGAAGCTTAGTATGAATCCATTGCTTCATGTTGTGGTAAACTCATGTGGATCAAACAACAACCTGAAGACTTTGGTGTTCTCACCGGTATAATTCCTCTCATGTGTGATAAAACAAGTGCAATGATCATGACAAAGAATCCAGTCCAACACAAGAAAACTAAGCACATTGATGTGAGACATCATTTTCTATAAGACAATGTTAAGAAAGGAAATGTGGTCATGAGGTTCTGTAAGACTGAAGATCAAATAGTTGATATCTTCACCAAAGCTCTTAGCAAAGATCATTTTATCAAAAACGGGTTGAGTCTGCGGATGCACAAACTAAACTAATCCTTTATCAACTTTGCAAATGACCTTCCCATTGACTAAGCTTAGGAGGGCAGGTATTTATGCTTGTTTGCATTAGCTTAATGTATGTGAATTCACCACTTCTACCTCATTGCAGGTATACACTCAAGGCACTTTGGCTCAAGAGGAAGACTCAGTCACATTGTCTAGGGCAGTTTGAGATGGCAAGGGACCTAGTTCCTTAGCAAGATCAATATCATTATTCTATGTTGAGTTATTATCTAATGGTCAACTGCCACTTGGCATTTCCCTGTAAATCATTTCAGTTACAAACGTCTCTTCATATTTAAGAACACGAGTCGCCTCTGTTTAGGGACCCGATGACAATGATAAATAGGTTTCATTTTCTAATCTTTTCTTCTTACTAGTAAATTCACAATTCTCTTAAAATGAAAAAGAAACAACAACAAAGTTTTTCCTTTTTTTTTTGTCTTCTGTTATAAATCTTTCCTCACCATTCTCCGAAAATGTCTAACCCTTCGTCCCCCCACAAGAACTCCTCCACCTCTAGAAGTTGAAAACCCTAATTCTTTCCGATTTTCAACTTCTTCTGTGGAGCCTTCTCCTTCCACTCTTGCATGTGGAGTAGGCAAAATGGGTGAGTCTGAAACCCCTCAACCTCAGCTTTGATTCCCTACTCCACCAACCCTACTGAATCTTTCCTTGTTCACAAACTCTTGTTTTATCGTCTCCAAAAACCTCAAACTCTGAAGCACATTTGGTGGTGAATCCTTTTGCTAGTATGACCACTGGAGATCCTGATGTCAGTTCTCAACCAGGGCCTGTGTCTTCGATGATTTTTGAGAGACTATTTGATAGGGATTTGTCAGATGGAAGAGGGACTGAGTCAAATATATTGGTGGCAGCGGAAGAGTGGGTCGTACAATGTTTGTCCACATTGAAAGGAGATATTCAAGTTCTATTCTCTGAGGGTGAGTACAAGTCACCAGATCTAGTCCTCAATAGGTCCAGGGTAGTGTTCGATCAAACCCTTGAAATAGAGGCACAACTCGACTATAGTCAAAAGAAACTAGAAGAAGATGATGGGGACATTACTCTCTCTTGGAAAAGGAGAGGGATAAGGGGAGCAAACAATTATGCTGCTTTCCTTGCTGATACTGAACAAGTGGGTCCTAATACAAAAGTACAAATTTCAAAAGGACCTAGTGAATCCTAGCACAAAAGGGAAGTTAGTTGAGAGTTCAACTGATAAAGTTTCTCAAAACTATGTCACAAGAGGGTCTCAACAAAAATTGTTGGAGGATGCAATGGTAGCAAATAAGGCTCAAATTGTCTGAAATTAATGGAAAATAAAAGAAGGTATGTTAGAACATGCTAAAATTGTTGATATTGTAGTTCTATCAAAAGAGATAGGCCCAAGTGCTATTGATTGTGAAGGTTGTGGCCAAAAAGGAGGAAGAAAGCAGAGGAGAAACGAGTAAAGGTCTTGAAGGTAAAAAAGGTCACATCAAGGTCACCAATGTAACACCTCCAATTCAGAGAAGGGAAAATATTCACTTCATAGTAAATTCGGTGATGTAAGTCGAGAACGTTGAGTCGACTTAGCGATCCGCCGATTGGAGCTCCTCCACTTTTTGGCTTGATTTCAGCATCCAGTGTTTTGGAACTTTAGGTGAGCTAAGTCGAGCTCGCCATTCCGTTCGGCGTGTCGCCAAAGTTGACTCCTTCATCGCCTAGTTGACTTAGCCCCCAAGGCGAATTACTGTAATTTTTGGCGAGCTAAAGGCTCACTTGGCGAGTCACCGAGTGGCCTTTGGCGAGCTCCAGCGTGAGTTTTTTTTCAGTTTTAAGTCAGGGTCTTAAAAGTCTTTTCAGATTTATTTTAAATTATGTACTATATCGTTTTGCCTATTTCTAAGACCCATGTATAAGTAATTGTGACCCCAAATTCTATTCATTCAAGTCATTCTCTTAAATTCACCAAAAAAATTGGGTTTCTTCCTCCTGAAAATAATTCTCTCTCTAGAACTTGAAAAAGAAGAAGAAGATTCAAGTTAGGGTTCAAGGTCAAGCTTCCATTCTTCAATTGCTCCGGGCTTTGATAGTAAGGTGTGATAGTTTTCATTCACGGAGTTCCCAAATTCTCCTATTTTCAAAGTTAGAAATCTCCAATTGAGTTAGGGTCTTTCTTCAATTGCCATGAGTTCTCTTCAAAGTTGATTAATAACAGATTGAATTCTGTTCTAATATGCATGAATTGATGAAATACTATGATTTTTATGATGTTTCCCCATGAAACCAAGTAATCCCCATATTTTCCAACGATGATGATGTGATGTGGGTTTTGAATTATGAAAGACGAGTTTCTGCAAATATTCATGTCTTTTCTTATGAAATAGATGTGAATGAATTTGTAGATGCTTTGACTTTGAAAAGATGATGAAGCTTATGAATTATTGAAAAGAATGCATGATCATGAAAGTATGTTTATGACTCAAGAAAGCTTATAGATGAGATTTTTTATATGTTCTATGTAGCTTGGCCACATGACATAAATAACATCTAGATTTGCCTCCTATGCTTTTCGGGCTATTTTTCTAAATTAGGTCTTAATTAGTATGGTATCCAGATATGCCATCAATGATTATAGGCCACGATTTCAAAGCTATTTCCATTAGTATTAGTTGGGCATCTCTAGCTTGAAGTAAATGAATATGGGCCTTAAAAGTTATTATGAAAAGATCATAGACAGTGAAAGGTTTTCTCACACATGGTCTAAGGAGCTATCCTAACATGACTTTAGCTTGGATTGGCTACTTAATTCTACCTTTCCATGGATCATGAGATAAGTTATGATTAATAACTACTCCGTGGGATTTATGCTTAGCACTGAGGATATTGAGATGGAAGCTCTTTCGGTGTTGAGGTTGGGTTTCTAGAAGCAATCTTCTTATCCCTTACCTATGTGCCCCCATAGGATTATTGTCTAGATAGACATTAGCTAGTGGATCCACACTTTAGCTCAGATTCATGGTTCTATCTTGGCAAGTAGGATAACCCTTTTCAGTGTGGGAGACACCGGGGGTTAATGTTATAGCTTACATGGTCTTTATGTCGATTAAGGCTCATTCCCACAATATTAATGAACTAAGGTTACTTCAATAAGTATCTCATATGTTTTCAAAGGTTTTAAAAATGTTAGCTTGCATTGACCATGTTTTACGACTTATGTTTTCTAAACTCTCTTATATCATGTTTTAGCTTGGTCAATTTCATGTCGTGAAATGTCCCGTTTTAGCATGATTTAAATGTTATATGCATGACTATCATACTTGATACATTATTTTGTACTAAGGCTTACTCTTGCCTACATTTCCCTAAATGTAGGGTCCGACAGTTAGGGTCCTCAATTTCGTGGCTAGTGGGTGATTGTGAGATTTTCGAGCTTGGTGAATCCTTCATGCTTTGAGGAAGGATCTTCATTGTTCTTATTTTCCTTCTTATTTTTAGTTTGAACATGATTTATGGGATAGACCCAATTTCATTCTATTGTATTAGATGACTATTGGGACAAGTTCTTAGACTTCCTCTTTACTTTTATTAAAAAATGTTTTGGACTTGAAATGATGTCTTTACTCCGCATTGTTCTATTTCTTATGTTATGAATGCTAAGTGGCTTATATGAGGCCTCTCAGGGTCTTATACTCCATGTTATGCCTACCAAGCGAGTGGCTGCAAAACCTAAGTTATTTTCCAAGTCAAAACCCACCAAGGGACCAGGTTCGTCTGTGCGAAGGTAGGAGAGAGATAAGGTACTAACCAGGGAAGAAATAATTAAAAAACTTAAGAAGCAGATGGTGCTAAATGGTAGAGTGTTTGATTCTGCAATCCTAACTAAGCATGTGATGTGCAATCTTGTGGATTGTGTAGCACTCTAGGACTGGGAACATCTGTTCGAATGTGTTGTGCCATATCTATACGAACCTGAGGTATGAGAGTTCTACTACCAAATGGTCCTACTGGAAGATGGAGGCATAAATTCAACAGTTCATGGGTTGGAGATTACCTTGAGTGAAGAAATTTTAGGTTTTATCTTGGATGTACCGACCCAAGGGATCAGGTCTGTGGAAGGCTGCGAACCTTCCACAGAATATGTGTTGCGTTCCTCAAAATATGAAAACATGAAGTGTGCCAGGGTTCTTAAGAAATTTCACAAGGGCGAGCATCAATTGTACTTAGAATTTGTAAATAAGGTCATGTTGCCTCAAACAGAGGAACGTACAATTGCCTTTGTTGTAGATCTCTTCCTTATTGAACAGTTGGAATCGTATGAGGCAATCAATCTCGCTGGAATTATTCTGGAGCATATGCATCAGATCATGACAATTAAAAATAGGAAGAATGGGATAGCCTATGGATATCTACTGAACAGAGGTTTTAATCACTTCAATTTGCTTCCGGGCACAGGTGTACCCAGAACCATCAAGCAAACCTTCTCTATGGCCACACTTATTGAATGCGAATGTGTGGAGAGTAAGGTTAAGGTCAAGTCTCAGGTTTCTAATCTCCTTGAGAAAGAAGAATCACTTAAACGGGAAATGGAAGACTTCACAACCATTCTAGGTGACAAGGAGGTAGAAATTACTCGTCTTACGGCCCTGCTTCAACATGCTAAATCTCAAGGACCTTGTACTAGTACTTATGCAAAAGAGGAAATAAACAGGCTGCGAGATAAAAACGCACGACTGACTGTTTCGAATGCCTCATTGTCTGACAAAGTCAAATCTCTTACTAAAAAGCTACTTCAGGCCCATACTAATGTGAATCATCATATGAACATCTTGCTACAGTCCTTTGATGCTCGTCCCCCTCTGTCCTAAAAGTGTCTTTCCATTTTTTCCTATTTTTTTATGTTTTTCTCGAACTCGTAGTGGCACCGTGTCTGTTTGTGATGCTCAATAGCTAGTTCTGTGATACTTGACTAACATTAATGCATTACCCTGTTTCTACTGGCTTTTGTCTTCTCTATTTTGCATGCTTGCACATGAACTGTGTTGTCTATGGATCTGAATTCCTTACTATTTTGCATAACACTTGTGTATGTTTAATGTCCACCTTTTCAAATGTCAAAAGATGGAATTTGTCATTATGTTTGATATGGTTTCAGTAATAGGAGGCATGGTGTAACGGGAAGGGGTGACAGGGGAATGAATGCTAATTAAAATATTGAATGAATAAACTCAGTGTGAGGATATTTGTTTGTCATCATCAAACAGGGGGAAATGTTGTATTCCAAGGGTAATGATGATCCTTACAAATGCACAGACCTAGTCTCTAATAGAGTGTTCTCGTCCAGGTTCAGAGTGTTGTACAACTGTAAAGATATCTTGTCAGATAGTTGGTGGAAAGATCGGTGTAATTCACCAATAGGAATGGACATGGTTGTTTGTTCACTGGTCAATAACTCTTAAAGGTGATCGATATATTCAATAAAAACAAACAACTACAACAAAAGGAGCGAGTGAGTCTTTTCGAGAACTCATGCATCAAAAGAACACATGCGGCAAGGGACCTAACACACTGAAGAAGAACAATCTCGAAGGGTTGTTGTTGTTAAATGCTTGTATTGTGCTTACATTGTAGGATTCGTTTCACACTCATAAAGAAATGTTTCAAAACCTTTGTGTGTATTAGTTGTAAGAAAACAATTGAGTTAATTGTGTGTTGTATATTTGAAGTCTATATTAATTAAGAGTTAGTTAATATAGTGGGCAATGTATGCATTGTTTTTGCTCAGTAAGCGATAGAGGTTATTACTTAGAGTGAGATTAAGAGTTTAGTCTCACTATTGGACTTGGAGTCTATATTCACTTTTGGTTGTGATTAGTGAAAGCAGTTGAAAATCATATGTGACTGGTCGTGGTTTTACTCCATTGAGCAAGGAGGTTTCCACGTAAAACTCCTTGTTCCCAACGATTGACTGATTTACTTCTTTATTGTATTTTTATTTGTACGTTTGACCTAGTACTACAACACACTGGTGGACGCATACATTCCAACATAAGGTTTCTTCTTCATCTTCTACTACCAACATGAAGGTTACCTTGTGCTGTTCAGACTCATCTAAATCACGTGAGGTATCTTCCTAGATCGCGAGGGATTTCTTCACCATGTGATTAGCAACTGTTCTTCTACTTGACTTATCATCAGCCAGGTTCCCCCTTTTAATGACATCTTCTTTTAAATCATTAGTCATATAGACATTTCCATGCCATTTAGATTCATCGGAGTTGCTTGAGGAAATTCCTAGAGGTGTAGAGTTCTCTTTTCTTTAAATTCAGCCATTGCACTTCCTCTTAACCTATCAATAATCAATCCCACCTTTTGTCCTTACCTTTGAGAATAATACCATCATTTCTCATGTGTATCTCATGAACTTGAAGATGTTCAAATATGGCATCCTGTGTGAGTACTTCACGGTCCCTTGTCTCATAGACAATATCAACTTCATCAATAAAAGATCTGGGATGAATCTCCAATATCTTAATGACCTGTTTGAAAGCACTAATAGTTTCTCCCAAAAACATAAGCTCATATGTAATGGTGGAGAATCTAGTACGCATTTCATAAATAGATTCACCTTCTTTTTTGGGGAAGCTTTCAAACTGGATAGAGACGAGATCTAACTTAGATTTCATTGTTTGTGCAATTCCCTCATACACTATTCTCAAAAACTCCCAAATTTCCTTAACTGATTTATAACAAAATAAGATCATATTCACTATCTCCAATGCCACAGATTAACAGCTTTCTTGCCTTGTGATATTTCTCAACTTTCCTTTTGTTGGATTCAGTATATTATTGTCGATTTTTGGGAACAACCCTTATTACATCCCCATATTTCACCTCTATAGTTTGCACACATGGACCTTCACGAACAACATCCCATAGCTCACTATCCTCATATAGTCATACATGCGAATATTTCACCATCTATAAAACCGACCATCAAAAGGAGGTGCCTCATTGGAGACTGACCTTTTTGCATGTTTAGTGGAGCTATCATTCTTCACAGGAATCTATCTTTCGTGATTTTAACTAGATAGAGATCCCCAGCTCTGATACAAAATGTTAGAATGAATGTGTCCACTAGTGATCATTGGACCAAGTTCCTCGACAGAATAATAGTGGGGAAATTAAATAACTCAAAGTAAATCAGCATAAGGAATTTATGTGGAAACCCCATTACTCAAGTGTGGTGAAAACCACGATCAGTACTCACAAAATTTCAACCCAAACTCCATTTCACTCAAAACTGAGAAAAGCTTCATATTTCAACTTCTTGAAACCTAGGAAATAATCTCGTAATGCCTTTCCCCTTACTGTATCAACTCTACTACAAAGGAAACTAAGCAATAACTCTATTTTCCACTAAACGAACTAACTCTAGTATATCTAGACGTCAAAAACCCAATAAGGATAACTCGAGCCACCAACTCAAATATCAAAGACAAGAGCATAAACAAGCAGCGACTCTGTTGCACCCACAAATGTGCAACAAATCACCTAACTCTAGCTGACACTTCTAGGTAATTCTACCTAAGAGAACATCAAAACAATGATGTAAAGAGGCTTGACTAAAACATAGACGATTCAACTAACTAACTCTAGTCAATCCAACTCAACCTAAAGACATAGAGAAGCAACCGATCTACTATTCTTTATAACTTAGAAGTAGATTTACAATATAAAGACACTAGACACAAAACTTAAAATACAACAAACACGTTTCAGCACTCCATCAGGTCTCTTGTTGAGCATGAGCATTCTACTTCCTTGAAGATGGTTTTTTCTTTGTGAGCTTATGAATTTTCAAAATTTCAAAACTTTGTTTGCCAAAACTTGAGTTATGTCTATGGAGAAGAGAGTATTATAAAATGGACATAAACTATAGGGACCAAACCATTGGCTAAGCCTGCTGCTGTGAAAAGACATGCACCAGCCACAGTAGAGTTGGTAGTTGTGGCATATTTTGGACAACTGTGTTTTTATCATTTTCACATATGCAGTCTTTTCTCGACCAGGTCCCATGTTTTGATCCGAAATTTTGTTAAATCATCAAAACTTCAAATCAGCTCCTAAGTAACAATAATTTTATTTTTCTTATAAATGGCGTAGAAAAGGAGAATACCTATGGATAATAATCTAAAGAGGATGAAAATTCACAGTATCAACATGTTGGTGTTATCCAATAAGGGAGGAGGAAATAATGTCACGCAATTTTCTAATGGCCTCTATAGCTAATAGGCTTTGGAGGCAGTTTGCTATTTCTACAGATATAAACATGAATGGGTTACACCTACAACAACTAATAATATCCTGGTGGAAACATAGTGCTTCACAAAAATTACAAGGGAGGACAATCTAGAAGGGGAGGAATAATAAATCATGTTTCTATTTTTGGTGTAATGATATTTATACTTTATACTATCATATTTCCATTTTAATGACTTTTCCTAAAACTAGTTCTAAAAACGTGTGTTGCATGTTTATCCCAAAATACTTCACATAGATTTTGTATTGCAAATGAAATATTTTATTCATATTGGTATATGGAAGAATGACATGAGAGGGAATGGGTGGTTCAGTCATGGGTGGAGCATGCAAGACATTCATAAATGACTGTTGTAAGTCTCATTGCCATTCTCATACCCTTCAAGACTACCTGGGCCATGAATGTTGGATTTTGAAATAAAATCATTACTTCTAGATTCTCAAAGTTGTGGTGGGGATCAAGATGCGTAAATAATAGTTGCCCCTACAATTTGGATGTTTACTAGGTAGAGAGGGAAAGGATATTTTCGGTTCATCGTGCAAAATTGGATTTGTGAAGTAGTACTTAAGAGGGGGGGCGTTGATTTGCTTCTCATGTGTTGAGAGTGCAGTGGAAGTCTCGGTATTAAGGAAGTTGGGCTATGACTCATTACTTAGCACATCTTGAATTAGATTATCTTATCCCAAGTAAAATCTAAGTGATTCAATGACTAATTTATTTATTAACTTGAAACGTTTTGATTATCCCATTTAATACCCCATGCAACAACTATTAAAATCTCAACAAGTTATATTTGAACCCTTAATTTTAATAATACTTAAATATAATGTTAATAATAAAGATCTAAACAGTAAATTTTGAAATGATTTCTACTTTAAGTCAAATTTGAATTTTGTATCTCATCAAAATAATTTTTGAGTTCTTATTCAGATAGTTGATTTTTGTAATCTCTGTAGAATTTCCCTAACATAAGACAACAATCTAGGTCACCTTCTCTTGATATTTGTTCTTTGGCATTCACCTTATAAAGCTTCAACCACGTAAAGTTAAATTTATTTAGACAATACTACTTTTGAGTAGTGTTTGCAATGGCATTTTCAGGGTGAGTCTCAAGGCGGAGCGTATGAAAAATGATTTGGTAAACAAATAGAAGATGTAGATCCATTGGACATACACCTTAGAATTTGGAGCATAAGCCTCAGGCGTAAAAATATAAATCTCCAGCATAAATGTGCACACCCGTGCGTGAAATTAATTTTTAAAAATGTTTTGCTTTAAATCAAGTTTTTATTATTGGTTAAATGGCAATTATACTTTATGATTCCTAAAACTAGTTTGAGGAATGTCCGTACCACATTTATCCAACAATACCTCATACATATTTTGTATTGCAAATGACATATTTTATCCATGTTGGGATATGAAAGAATGGCATGGTAGGGAACATGTAGTTTAGTGGTTGGTGGAGCATGCACGACATCTATAAGTGACTATAAGTAACTATTGTAAGTCTCCATCACCATTCGCATACCCTTCGAGAATACCTGGGCCATTAATATTTGTTTTGAACTACAATCATCAGCTATTCATTCTCCATGAGTACATTGAAGATCAATGAGTAAACTTCCAGACTAATTTCCAACTAGGATGTCACAATTGAGGTGGGGATTAGAGGGGCAGATGCGTAAATAGTAGTTTCCCCTACAATTTAGACGTTTACTAGGTAGAGGGAAGGAATATTTGTGGTTCATCATGCAAGATTGGATTTGTGAATTAGTGCTTAACGGGAGTGATTTGCTTCACCTTTGTTGAGAATGCACTGGAAGTCTGGGTATTATGGAAAGTTGGGCTATGACTCTTTATTTAGCTTATCTTGAATCAAATCATCTTATCCCAGGTAACATCTGAGTGATTTACTAATTCATTTATTAACTTGACCTATCTAGATTTTCCCATTTAATTTGTTGAGATTTCAATAGTTGTTGTATAGGGTATTAAACGGGTGAATCAAAATAGGTCAAGTTAATAAATGTATTAGCCATTAAATAACTCAAATGTAACTTGGGAAAAGATGTTTTGATAGATGTGCTAAATAATTAGTCATAGCCCAACATCCTATAATACCTAAACTTCCACTACACTCTCAATAAAGGAGAACCAAATCACTCCCCTAAAGCATTAGTTCACAAATCCAATCTTGCACGATGAACCAGAAATAACCCTTCCCTCTCTACCTAGTAAACACCCAAATTGTAGGGGAAACTACCATTTGAGCAACTGGCCCTTTGATCCCCTCCACAACTCTGACATCCTGGTTGGAAATGAGTTTGCATGGTTATTCCTTGAACTTCAATGTACTCATGAGAATCAAGAAGTAATGATTGTAGTTCAAAACCCAACATTCATGGACTAGGCTGTCTCGAAGGGTATGAGAATGGCGATGGAGACTTACAACAATCACTTATATATGTCATGCATGCTCCACAAACCACTGAAATACATGTTCCCTATAATGACATACTTCCATATCCCAACATGGATAAAATATGTCATTTGCAATGCACAATCTATATGAAGAATTTTGTAATAAATGTGTAACACACTTTGCTAGAACTAGATTTCGGAAAAGTCATTACAAAATGAAAATATCATAGTATAATGTACAAGTATCATTACACCAATATTAAAAATATGATTTACAGCAAAAATATTTTAAAGTAAAAAACTAATTTAATCACGGGTGTATGCTTTTATGTTGGAGACTTGCGTCTTTACGCCTCTAAATTCTAGTGTCTATGTCCTATGGATCTACAACCTTTTATTTGTAAATCGGTATTACACACTCCAACTATTTAAACAAGTACTCCAATGTTATATTTATGAGATGTAGTACAAATTTGATCGAAAGTAGAAGTCGTTTCAAAATTTAATGTGTTTATATATTTATTATTAGGATTAAATTTAAGTATTATTAAAACTATGGGTTCAAATATAATTTTTTAACATTTCAATAATTTAAGTATGGGGTAATAATAGGCGAATCAAAATGGGTTAAGTTATAAAATGAACTATTCCTTTACTCACTCATATTTTACTTGGCATAAGATGAATTGATTCAAGATGTGCTAAATAAAGAGACATAGTCGAACTTCCTATAAAACCCACACTTCCACTCCTTTTTCAACAAAGGAGACAAAAATCACTCCCCCTAAGCACTACTTCACAAATCCAATCTCGCACGATGAACCAAAACTATCACTTCCCTCTCTACTTAGTAAACACCCAAACAACACAGGAAACTATCATTTACGTGTTTACCCCTCTAATCCCGTCCACTGCTCTAACATCCTGGTTAGAAATGAGTCTGCGAGGTTACTCCTTGATATTCAATGTACTCTTCGACAACCAAGAAGTAATGATTGTAGTTCAACAGATCCTCTCTCTGATGGAGACTTTCATCTTGTTTTTCAAAACCTACAAAACATGGACCCACTTATTCATCACTAGATGATGCAGGGTCTAGCTCAAGGATCTCATTTATTCCCAGGTATAACTCCATCATGCTCACTGGGCAGCACAAGAGCCACCCAGGTGCTGAACAACATAGCGACCACATCCTAACTACCTCTTCTTGTAAACTTAGTCCCATAACATATTGATTTACTTTAATTTATTAAAGTTGTTGTTTGAGAATTTTTCCAATGATCTATGTATTCAAACATAGGCACATGAGGTTCCAATTATTTTCCAGGAGGTTTCAAGCACATGCAAGAGAATAATCAATTTGGATACGAAAAACACTCCAACTATGAGAGTTAGGGCCTGTTTGGATTGGATTTTGGCTTATGACTTATAAGCCAAAAGCCATAAGTTATGATTTCTAACTTATGGCTTTTGGCTTCTCTTTGTTATTTTGGCTTTAAAATAAGTGCTTATAAGCACATTTTAACTATACCCAAACACTTCAAAACTACTTAAAAGCAATTTTGGCTTAAAAACACCTAAAATAAGTCAATCCAAACAGGCACTTAGATAGGCCAATGTTACAAGTTACTAAAAGTTTCAGGTACAATTTACAATGTTCATGGTGAATGTTACAACAACATAGATTAAAAATGTCTACTATAGTACTTTCTATAGTCTTAAGTAATTTCAATTGGTTAATATATCATATACCCGATGAGATCTTTGAGGTGTATCATGTGGTATAAAACCAAGACTAAGAGGCTACAAGTAGATTCATGTTTTTTTCTAAAAAAATATTATTTTCACTAACTCTTTGTAAGGTATTGATACTGATTTCAAGATTATCTTTCGTTAATGGGGTTAAGATACAAGTTCATTCCAATAAATAAGAAAGAAAAGAAAAGCGTTATGTTTTCCACATGCCTATTTCTGGAGACAAATGACAACATGAAAGGATGGTTTAGCAGTATCTCTCACAAACTCTACAATAGGCCTCACAAAAATCAATAAGTCAGTAAACTTTGCTTTGGTTTAACGTAGGGTGGTGGTATTAATTCCTTGATGAGATTCAACCCACCTGAACTTAAATTTAGGTAAGGGATAACTAATTTTACCTGAGGTTGAAAAGATGCATGCCGATTCAAATTAACAACTCAGGTCAATAGATCTATAGCTCAAAAATCTTCATCAGCTCACGAATTCAGCAATATTAGATGAAATTGGGTTGAATATTCATTGATGATGAATCAAAATGACCATTCTCAGTTTCACGATGTTGAGCTACTGAAGGTGTAGGAGTTTTCGAATCCAAGGCCTCGACATCTTTGTTGATACTCGATGAAGTCTCAAAGAGAAGAAGACATTTCTAGGTTTTTTTTTTCAATTTCCACTTTCCTCTTTTCATTTGTGTCTTTGTCGTTTCCTTTAGCTCTTTTGTTTTATTCCTTTCAGGGTTTTTAGTTTCTTATTTATTCTCTGAATTGGGCTCAATGGGCTAATTTACAATGTATAGTACTTTTTTTATTGTAATAATATTTTACGCAATGGGTCTTTAATATTTTTTTAAAATAGTCAAACAAGGTTATCTTATTTTATGTAGTTCTCAATTTGTTCATTTTTTTCTTCTCTTTATATCAAGATCACGGGAAAATAGTTTTAGACATTCTACCATTTTTTTGAAATAAAAAAAATGGTTAAAAAGAAAGTGGTAGCTAATTTGTAAAAATTCTCAAAAGATTTTTCTCACATTTCTTTGACGTTTATTTAGAAAGATTCAACCAATTTTATTTCTAAAAGATCATATAAAGTGTTGCTTCCAAATTGGACAGGCAAGTGTACGTGGTCGCACAAGTAATATAGTGGCTCTAAAAGAGTCTGATTATCGAACCCAAAGGACTTGTCGATTAACAATTTTACTAAAATATACTAGTCTAATTTATTATTCAAGCGTGCAAAAAGAGTTTAATTTATATTTGAATATTAAGAATGCAAAAATAAAATAATAAAGTTACTTACATTAATTGAAGCAATTTCAGGGCTGCATCATGCTTAAGGTATCATGTATCACATCTCATGCATGAACTAACTATGGTTATCAAATTACTGATTTACATGGTTGATTTTATGATCATGATCTCTCAACCTCTAATCGCCTACTCTGATTGACTGTCTAACTATATCATTGAGCGGGGAAATACTGAACTCAATTGACGAGGATTTATATTTTATCCTATTTTGTAACCAAGCTCGGTGTTCGTTCGGGTGTCAATCTTGAATACTAATCTGAATAAGTGATATGCAAAAGAGATCGAGCTCTTTGTATTCTTTGGTCTATCTACCTCTCCGTCTCTCGAGTTCAAGAATAGATAATATCTTTATCTCTATGGTGAGCAAGAATGAAATACTAAAACAAGAATACGAAAGTAATTTAAGAAATAATCAATATTAATTCGAAACAATCAACATTCAACAATTAATCGTTGCTACAACCTCAGAACAACGGTTCTTAGCTACCAATCTCTAAGAAAAGTAGAAATTGAAAAGAACCCCAAAAAGTATTGACAACTTTGTATATGATTCTCTTTCCCTTGAAAAATAAGTTTTTATCACACAAAATATCCCTAGGATTCTATTTATAGAGTTTAGAAAAAATAATTCTACTTCTAATCAAATTAGGAATCCTAAATCAACTAAAATTCACCGGAAAAGTCGGGATTGGCCTGGGGCGGTGTGCCACTACGCTAGGACTCCTGGGGAAGGGCACCATCAGTGCACCTGAACTTGGCTTCAGTAGTTTAGGCCCAAGATCGGCGCGCCAAGGCTGCTCTAGGTGTGTTTTTTCCTTCGCGCTCATTTCCTTTTGCTCCTGTCGTCCCCTATTTAGCTCATATTCCTTTAGCAACCCCTGCATATGCTAATAATTTAGGTTAGTGTGCATTTACTGCAATACTCAATCAAAACACAACAATTATCATCAAGAATGTCCTCGAAACATAAGGCACGTGCGAGTAAATCGTAGCAAATGGTCATATAAATATGCCCAAGATCAAGATTATATAAAGTGTTTAAGTTTAAGTACTTGTTTTAATTAAACTGTCTTAGATTCAAATCCTTTCAAAATGATTTTTTGAAAGATCGGCAAAAGGTCAAATATACCATTGTATTATTAAAACTAGTTTAAATATATCCTTCGTTATACTTTGAGTTCAAATATACCCTTTCTGTTATACATTGGGTTCAAATATACTTCTCTCATTATACTTTGACACAAATTTATCTTTAACCTTAACAAGGATGTGTATAAACACCAAATAATTTATTCCCAATTTTGAATACTAAATTCTTTTACAAATCTATCCATTTGACTTGACTCATTTTTTTTTCTTTTCATGATCTTCTTCTCTCCGGACCCAAATATAATTTTTGATAATATCACCAAAAAAATAAATTTGTCGGAATCCTCGCACCATTTGCCCTTTTCGGAAACAAGCTACGTATCTTAGGAACACAATCAATTGATTTAAACAAAAAAAGGGTTTCCTGAAAATTTAAAGTGCATTGAAGGGGGGGGGGGATGCATCAAAAATTATATACTAGTAGTATTGAATAAGAATATGAAAAAAGGATCAAGAGAAAATGATCAAAACTATCCTTTATCTTTGAGTTAAGAGTCAAAGTAATCCTTGTCTTTTCATATGGAGTAGTAATAGTCCTCCATTTTTCAAAAATTGGAGTACTTTTGGTATTTTCTCAATCATCCGTCTAATTTTTAACGATGACATTTGTGCCCATATGAGAAAGCTTCATATGTTATATACCATATCACTGTTTCCACCATTCCTAGCCAGATCTTCTCCATCCCTAATTTCATAACTTTGATTCTCATTTTAGACAAACAAACTAAAAATAAAGAGATTGGTAATTAGGTAAGTAAGACTCATTCAGTTGCATCTTGTTGCTTTTAAAGAATCTTTTCCTTTCCTTTATGTTGTTTGTTCACCTCCCTTCAATAGAAGTCTTCGGAAAAAGTAAGATCATCTGTTTCTATAAATGCAAACCAATTTCCATCATCATCAAGCCTTCAAGTTTAAACTATATTTTGCTATTGTTTTTCATTTACTTTTTTGGTGTAGTTTTTGTGGAAATCTAATTCTAATTCTTCTTCCATTCTAATGTTGTTTGGGTGCAACTTCGGAGTTTGTTTGGTATGTTCTGGTACAATTTTGGTGTTGTTTCGGTGCCTTTCTACTGCTGTTTTGGTGCGGTTTCAGTGCAGCGAATCAAGTGCTGCTATTTTCGCATAATTCTGATACTGCTTTTTGGTTTTTCTGGTGCAAATTTAGTGCTTTTTCATGCAATCTAGGTACTTCTTTGCTATTGTTTTGGTGCAATTCTAGTGTCGTTTTAGTGTGAATCTAGTGTGCAACTTTTTTTGTGAAATTCCCATGTTATTTTGGTGCACAAAAAACACCATTAAAAATTAGACGGATGTTTGAGAGAATACCAAAAGTGCACCAATTGTTAAAACATGAAGGACTATAAGTGGTCCATGTTAAAAGAAAAGAATTACTCTGACTCATAACTCAAACATAAAAGACAATTTAGATCCTTTTCTCAAAAGATCAATCACAAATTCATAAATTTGTTAATCACAAATGGATTTGTAGTTACTTGTTTCTGAAATGGAGCAATAATTTCAATGAACTCAATTTTTCCTATGAAATCATAAAAAAATAGATTTGGATATTTTAAGAAAAAGATGAAAAGAATAGAAAACCGGTCATGTCGGGTGAAACTGGTTGGGTTAAATCTGCATTTAAAATTGAAGATGAATCATTTGATTTTGAGCTTAAAATTGTCCCTCTGTTATAATTAAGAGTAAATTTGAGTCAAAGTATAATGAGAAAGGTATATTTGAACCCAAAGTATAACAGAAGGGATATATTTAGACCAAAAGTATATCAACAGATATATTTAAACTATTTCTAATAGATCACGGGTATATTTGACCCTTTTCCATTTTAACAGTAGTAATATATAAATATTTCTAGAAATTAACCCTTAAACTATGATAGCCATAAATTTTTTATGAAATCCATTGGTAATCCATTTACGGAATTTATAATGTGTTTAAAACCTTTAAAAAATTCACTAGAACCCTTACCCTTTTTTTTGGTTTTAAAATACAAGGTTTCTTTAACACTTTTTTTAAATATGTTTTTTTTTTCTAAAATTAAGTGGGGACTCTTTTATTTTAATTTTTATATGTATTTGCCAAGTTATGAAGTTTTGATTAAGTTCAAATTTGATCATAACAAAATGGAAACTTTGATGGAGATTCATTTAGGTTCTAAGTAAAAGGATTTTTTCTAACTTTTGTGTCTAACTCTTTTTTGCTTGTATCTATTGTTATTTGATTAAATTTTCATTTATTATATAACTGTCATTGCATTCATAGCATAATTCTGCTAAATGTCATCGATTTTATATATCTTAAATGATGGTTTAGCAATTCATCAGACTTTTTTTTTATACACAACCATTTTTTTTGGGAATATGTGATAATTTATTGGTTCATTATGCGTTCAATATTTATCATAGTTTCAACCCAAGATGTCCGCTTGGGCCTCGATATTTCAAAAGTCATTCTTAGATACCCTAAGGTAGAGCTAAAACGAAATCTCTCTTTAGGAGCATTAGCTCAAGATTATTATCCAATGCCCAACACATATTTGGCCCATTAGAAGCTCACTTTGTCTCTATTTGGCCCATAAGCAATAAAAAAACAATTGAAATTTATGTGTTAAATTTAAGGAAGTCCATCTTGTGTCTATTTGACCCATGCCCAATAGAAATAAAATCCTAATTTAGGTTTAAAAACTACACAACAAAAAAATACAAAACCCAAAGGTTGGTGGTTCCCAACTTATGACTTTTAGCATTTTCCTTATAAGCAACTTAAAAAAAACAATCCTAAAATCCATGAACTCTAGTACCTCAATTCAATCATTGACTCTAAATATTTACTTATCATATTTCAAGAAGATAAACTATATTGTTGTTATAAGCCTCTTGTGCACATCATAACCATCCCTAGGAACTATTATTACTCTATAATAATTCTATTAGAGACTTAAAGACATGATCCTAAAAACAAGTTCTAGGTTTCTTTCTTCTTCATTCTTCTTCTTCACATTTGTTAAAGATTCAGTTAAGCAATCAACATCTATGTTGTCATTTCTTTATATATACCGTCCACTCAGGAACAAGTCCAATAAATTTTCTTCTAGTCAAAATCATGCAAAATACTAAATTAAGAGGAAAAAATTTAACTTAATTTCGATAGACATATAGAAATAGATGCGTAATTTTAATACAAAACAAATGATGATGCTTAATTATAAACAATACATACTTAAAAATCAAGAGTTCCTTATTTTGATGTTAATCATCTTAAATTGAAAAGAAAAAAACTAAGAAATTAATAATATTTTGACACATATTGCTACATACAAAACACATTGAAGATATCATAGTATATTTTTTTTATCAAGCACTAGTCAGTTTCTATGTCTTCTTCGAATGCTTCTTCATCCTCCTCAATTTCGCAGTTTGATTCTTGTATTTGATGATTCTATGAACATAAAACATTATTAATGGGTTTATCTATTTAAATTACATCCCCATTTGGATCAGTTACGAGTATATTTTTATCAATGGAAATATTCATATGTATCTTGTGAACTTAAGCTTCTTTAATTTGGCATTGATCATTCAGTTCTGGATTTGTCGTCACTTCCTCATCAATAATTCAACAATATTTTGAGGTTTGATCTTAAATACAACTGCCCAGTTATCTTTGTCCTTTATCTTTATAGGATAAGTCACATAACACACTTCAATTTCTTGCATTGCAAGAATAAAAGGTGTGTGTGTCTCTCTCTCTCTCTCTCTCTCTATATATATATATATATATATATATATATAATAAAAAATTGACGATGATGGTTAATATCAATCAAATTGTATTGATTATGCTTTTAACATCAACATCCATAGTTGGATCAAATCATTCATATTTAAATAATAAAATTTATTTTAATGGCACTTCACAATGTTCCACTTGTATAATCTAGTAAGGTGTCCAAATTTTGGATAGTAAATTTTAAAAAAGTCGATAATTTAATGTACCAAAAAAATAAATCAAACTATGAAATATTTAATTAAATATAAGGACATTTTAATAGAATTAACAAGTGTATTGTAATGACCTCCTGGTCATTTATGTGTTTATGCCTCTTGTTCATTGTTTAGAGCTTTCTTATAGCGACCCAAAGTCATTATTACTTGCTGGGACTAGTTGTTCAATCACCTGATTGTTCGTTTAGTTTTATGTGAGTTTTAGCGTTTCGGACTTTTGGACCTTAAACATTAGCTTTGGTCAAAATTTTGAGAAAATGACCTCAGAATCCAGTTCTGACGATTCCATCAACTCCGAAGCGGCTCATTTTAGGCTATTAGCATGGTCGGCAGACTCTCGAGGCTTTCCATGTAGGTTTGTGCCGGGAGTGGCTTCATACTCTAGGTCTAGTGGGGTCGAGAGGAGTCGACTTCATTGAGTATAAGTTGGATGGGCCAACTAGACAGTAGTTGCATACCTTTATCGAGAACAAGCTAGTTGGGACTCCTCCGCTCACTTGGATCGAGTTTTTCTGAGGCCTTCTTAGAACGTTCATCCCTCGTAGTGTTAGAGATCATCTCTAAGATCATTTCTCCAGGATGGAGAAGGGTTCTATGACCGTGTCTATGTACAAGGAGAGGTTTCATGAGCTCTCCCGTCAAGCTACTATGATTTTACCCACTAAAGATGAGAGAGTTTGGTATTTTTCGTGGGTTTAGACTTCAGTTGCGCATTCAGACTCAATCTATTATCTATGCAGGTCATTTTTTCTATATGTTGTTGACCACGCCTTCACTATTGAGAAGCTCCATTGGAAGGACCAAGGGGGCAGCGAAAAAAGATCTAGAGATGAGGGTAGCTACAACGGGTCCCATTCCAGGTCCAAGAATACTTATGATAAGACTCGACAGCGCTTTCAGCATGGTCAGCCTAGTCAGCCTGTGTAGGCCTCATTGCAGTCTTTAGAGGGTGACCGGTATTGCTAGAGCGAGGTTGGTTCTAGTCAAAATCATGGGTCTAGTCTTGTGCTCCAGTCCATGGTGGTTGTTCTTCTTAGAGAAGATCATCTCCAAATGTTTTTTACTGTAGTGAATTGGAACACTGGGCATAGATTTCCCGTTGCACAGACAGATTGCTCCATCTCTAAGGGAAGTTGTATCATCTCTACCATCTCTACCAATAGTGCTTCATCTAGGGATCTAGGTCAGTCCCAGGACCATCGTAGTCGACAATTGGGTACTCGGGGTAGACAACAGGGCACCTGAAAAGGTAGGTCAGGTGGTAAAACTGATGGCCAAAGCAGAGGCAGACATGAGCATTTCTATGCAGCTTTAGCGATCCACCAAGAACGTTTTCTAAAACTCTTTGACCCCCAAATTTCGAGGGTGGAGACTGAAATATTGGATGATATGGTCACATGTACGATTCGTTTATGCCATCAGCACACCTCAGCTTTATTTGATCCAGGCTCTAACTATTCTTTTATGTCTGTGTATTATGTTTCTTTTATGGGTATGAGTTCTGAGCCTATGGTAGTTCTGTTGTGTGTGTTGACCCCCGTGGGTGAGTCTTTAGTAGTGGATAAGGTGTTTCAATCTTCTTATTTCTTATCTAAAGGTGTGACACCCCCACTGACCTTATATTTCTAGATATGCTTGATTTTGGTGTGATTCTAGGCATGGAGTGGATATCCCCCGACCCTGCAGTTTTAGATTACTTCTCTAAGACTGTTATCTTAGCCATGCCTTGTATTGCCTGAATGGTGTGTCAGGGTGTCACGTCCCAAATCCCATTAAGACGGACATGCACCCATTGCCCTCTAGGCCCGAGAGAACCAATATGTAACCTGTGCTTACTATGCATATAACTATGACAATTTTGTGACAAGTGCACATAGGATGCAGCGATACAAACCAACATAAGTACACCCAAAACTTATATACAAGACTTGGTCGTTGAGGCCACAACTTGTTAAGACGCAACTGAACCATAAAGATAAGTCTACAAAGCTTCTAAAATATAGAAAACCTTAGAGTAGGTCGAGACAGACCCCGCCTTAGTCTTAACTACGATACAATACCCAAAATGAATCTACCAAAGACTCAGTAAAGCTTCGAATCAATCCGGAGCTCACAAAAAGTAGTTGAGTGTCATGTGCTCCTACCGAGGAGGTCTACTAGCTGAAGTACCTGTGGCCGCAGCATGAAATGGAGCGTCCCCCGCGAGGGACGTCAGTACGAGAAAATGTACTGAATATGTAAGGCAATAACATATATAAAATAAGAGTTCGAATGAAACCAAGTATCAATATATGTGTGCATAAATCAGAACAGAAGACCACATTTGTGAACTCTTGTGGGATCATGTATGTTGCATTCTTGTCTTTACCTTTTTGTGTGTTATGATCTTTATAAGGCATGTGATACGAATGACCAGCTGATCCGTGGTAGAAGAGGATGACCCATGCTAGGCATTTTAATCCCTGGTATGCAGTCCTTATAATTACACAAATTGGGATCGGCTCATGCTAGGCTTACGCCCCTGAGCTACCACCCTTCTATACCAATTGGGTCGGCCCATGCTAGGCTTTCGCCCCTGAGCTGCCACCCTTAATTATACAGATTTCTTTACTTAGATTCTTTAATCTTTGAGGTTGCTATTTTGGTGGTCATAATCATTTTTTATATTTGGAACTACGGACCAGTAGTAGAACACATGAAAATAATACTTAAAGGCAGTAATAATGACATAAGGAGCTATGTAACATCAATGCATTACTTGTGAGCTTAAATGACATAATTGACTTCAACTAACTAAGAGGAGAATTCACCAAACTTGCTTTTGCAAATACAATTTCTATACCAGCACATAGGAGGATAATTACACAAGAATAGAGTACTAAACATATAATGAAGTAATTCTATACACTAAGGAGAGGGGTGAAAATATTGTTAGCTATTTGGAGATCATACGCTACCACTATGTTTCCTTTACTAGGAATAGAACGTAGGAAATTCACTTATTGATATTAATCTCAAGTATCAGATTTCATGTCGAAGAATATTGAATCGAATAGCCTTACATACCTTATCTTCTGATGAATACAACTATCACGATTCAGCCTCCCCTTTCAGGTTTTAATCTACAATATAAGTCATGATAAATTTAAATTAGCAGCTATCACACCGTGAGGCTCGTAAAACAGTAGCTAACTTTGACAGATAATGAGTCCATACAGCCCTTAAAACAATACGTATCACCACACCCTCCTTCTCTGCCCAATACATACATTATATATCCTTTTCCAAGATTACCCAAACTGCACCAACAACAATACACATAAAACAACCTCAATGTAACGACCCGAGAGCACCCCCTAGTCGTTACTGGCGTATTCGACCTCTCGGATGTCTTATACAATCCCTTATCATTCGTCATAGCATTTATCATAGAAAAATAGCGGAAAATTTAAAACTTTTTCATAATATAACACAAGACTTAAATGTCATCTCATTTAAACCTTTAATACAAAATCGAAGTACTACGTCTCAAGGTAGCCATCTTAAAACATGACTACAACACAAGAGGGACACAGCCCTTACAATACAAAAGAAACTACTATTTAGTACATAGAACTTAAGGAAACTCTTTAACATAAAGGTCCTTGAATCTTTAAGGACACACCCGAACTTGGGAATAGTAAGTCAAGATCATCACTTTTAGGAAAGACCCTTTAGTCACCATCACCTACACTTGATGTAAAAAGATGAAGAAGAATGGTGTTAGTACAAGAATGCACTAAGTATGATAACCATGCAAAACATGCTTTTAAAAGGACATTTAGTTGGAAACTATGCATCATGCCTTTTTAGAGAAACTTCAAGAACATTTAGTGCAATAGGCACAATATAAACCACATACATCATCATACACATGGAAACCATTCATAATAGCACATAGAGCCACTTATAACATTTTAGGCACATCCAATGCATACAATACATTACCTTTATCTGTATCTTAACTCCTTTCCTCAAGCAACCCTTAGGGAATACTTGGTGCAATGTATCACCTTAAGGTTACCATGGGTGAACTTACATATAGCCTTCATCAATCCAACCACATATATTCATAGAGTCATAAGCATACCATAAGACATAGTCTTCACATAGGAACCATCACCTAAGACAACCCCCAAGTCACACTTGTACAATGTGCAAGTAGCATCCCATAATTCTACTCACACTAAGTGTTCCTAGGAAGCCACCATAGACTAGGCACATCATATTCAACAAGTCATAACATCTTCATTTAACATTAGACATAAGACCAACATACTTCATAACATCATATAAGGACTCATTCATTTACTACATCATTAGTCATAACCCATTTAGTTCATATCATAGGTAAACCACCCTCACAACCCCTCACAAGCTCACTTGTGCAATGTACACATGGAGTCTTATACCCCCACATATACTAAGCAAACCCATTAAGAAGTCATAAGTGTAATTCACATGCATAATCATACTTCATGTCTTGACATAAGTAAAGTCAACCTTAACATGCTTTCATATTAACATACATAGACCATAGTCTTCATTACATAAAGAGCCAAATCATAACCTCCCTTAGGGTACACTTGTGCAATGCATAAGTAGGGTCCATATTCCTACCTACACTAAGTAACTCTTCAAGAAATAATGACTAGAGTTCATATTCTTATCTTAGTTCATTTCTTAACTTTCGGGACACATTACCATAACCGACATAGACCATGTGAGCTACATGGAATCCGGTGTTCTACTCCCACACTGAAAAGAGAGGGTACTACTTGCCAAAGTAGGACCTATATACATAATAGCTATCTAGTGGATCCACTAAGCTAAGACCTACGGGGGCACGTAGTTATGGAACAAGGAGGTTGCTACTAGAAAACCATGACTTACTAAACGTGGAGGTTTCCATCTCATGAGACAACATCTATGTTGGGAACCCGGACTTGCTAAACATGAAGGTTCTCTTGTAGGAAGCCGAACTTGCTAAACGTGAAGCCCCCACTCTCATCTTTCATGTTCACTCGGTGCTAAGCTCCAATTCCCTTTTTATACGTCTTTAAGCCTTTATTTAACATTAGTTCATAAAGTAGGCTTTAGGGACTTAATCCCTCATATCAATTAGCTCAAAGATTTCTAAGATGAGAATGACTTTTCATCATAGAACCTACATTATGTGAGAATGACCTTTCACATAGTCATACCATATTCATAACATAGTCTAGTTTAGAGTACAATTGAGGAAACCTTTCAAGAGACTCACTTTCACTAGATTATCATAAACCTTTATCATTCATTCATTTGTGTGTGTACATATGTGAGAAAGCCTTTCACATAAACACCTTTATACAACACATATTCATACCTTGCTAATCATACACTTTGCATGCATAATAAGATGTAAGGGTGCATATAAGAGTTCACCTTTCAATAGACACCATAACACATCATATTCATAGCTATACATGTAGAGTGTGTGTGCGCGCATATTGGTCCTCATAGTGACATATTAGCAACAACATTGATATTGAGTGTTCCTCTCTTAAAGGGATCACAACACATTCACAATGTCCCTAATTCATGAGCAATTCACATATAAAGCCCTTAGGGATCCTAGACCACACACCCACACTTCATCATAGGAGACAAGGACATATTCAACATTGAATAGGTACTCCTAACATGTATATGATCAAACATTCATATAGGGGTCATATAGGTAGGGGTCATTCCACAATAGTACCTAACATAATCAATCATGTAGACCACACCTTATCCCTAACATTATCATTCACATTATACTCCTCATCATCAACACACTTTAAACATCATGCTAGCATTGAGGATTTCATACATAACCTTCATAGCATAACTTCATAAACATATGCATCATAATCATCAATTCACTTCACATCTATT
>NC_064292.1:22486752-22592769 GCF_019186545.1 Solanum stenotomum
ACTAGCCTATTAGATAGTATCACACTAAATCTATGTTGATAATTCTTTTCTTGTTAATTACCTCCTTGGTCCGGCAAGTAGTAACAAGGCGAGTTCTAACGTTGGCCACCGTTAAAAAGACTTCTAAACGAAAGAATTATCAATGCATGCAAAATACTAGTCAAGAATTGCTTATTTACTATTCATACTTTGTTAATCGATCATGGTTCCCACAACCCTAGTTGTGGATTTAGTTACTCATATTAGCAAGAACACAATTCATAATTGTAGATGGAGAAATCATGAACTTACGTAAAGAGAATAATAAACCCAGAGAATTAACTTGAATTGCAAAGCCAAAATCTTCAAAAACGATTTTTCTGCATTTCATTCAGCTGTCTCTAAACTTCCGGGCCTGAACACCTTTCCTGCAAAACATGATAAAATACATAAAAATCAATATAAAAAGGCCCTAGACACACACAACTTGTAAGTGAAATGTATTAGAAATACCGTAAACTCACGGTATATCAGCTATGTCAAGTATCACAAGAATAGAATTAGCATATGCATAATATGGGATGTTACATCCTTCCCCCCTTAAACCATTTGTCCTCGAATGTTAGCACAGTTATCCAGCCCAAACAAGTTCAAGCCTAAGTTAGTACTACTATTAATCACATTGAAAATATAGACTTATACTTACTTGTTAACGCCTCAACTCAACATTTTAATCTTTCTCATCGTTTTGGAAGAGATGAGGATACTTCAATTTCATTGCTTCTTCCGCTTTCCATGTAACTTCTTCTACTTGTTGGTTCCTCCATAATATTTTTACATAAGCTTCTTCTTTATTTCTTAACTTCCTAACATGTCGATCCAGAATAGCAGTGGGTACTTCCTCATAAGTGAGATCTCTCATAACTTGTACATCTTCAGTAGGAGTAATACGAGATGGGTCACCTACGCATTTTTGAAGCATTGAGACGTGAAACAACGGATGAACGGTTGAAAGCCCTTGAGGTAACTCTAACTCATACGCAACTTGGCCAATTCATCGGATAACCTTATATGGCCCTATATAGCGTGGACTCAACTTTCCCTTTTTACCAAACCTCATTACCCCTTTCATTGGTGACACCTTCAAGAACACCCAATCCCCTATAGAAAATTCTAGTCCTCTCCTTCTAGCATCCGCATATGATTTATGTTGACTTTGAGCTATTTCTAGCCGTTGTTGTATCACTTTGACTTTTTTCATAGCTTGATGAACAAGATCTGGCCCAAATAAGGCAGTTTCACCTTTTTTGAACCAACCAATTGGGGATCTACATTTTCTACCATATAAAGTAGTAAGTCTTGGTCAGTTTTTCACGGCTTCTATCTTTTGGTTATCAACCCTTATTCCTTCATCGGATACAATATGACCTAAGAATGCTACATATTTTAACCAGAACTCACATTTAGTGAACTTTGCATACAACTTACGATCACGAAGAATTTGTAAAATCTGCCGCAGGTGATTAGCATGGCCCTCTTCCAATCTTGAATACACCAAAATGTCATCTATGAATACTATCACGAACACATCTAAAAATGGCTTGAACACCCTATTCATCAAATCCATAAAAATTGTTGGTGCATTCGTTAGCCCGAATGACATGACTAAAAACTCAAAATGACCATACCGTGTTTGGAAAGCTCTCTTGGGTATATCTTTGTCTTTGACCCTCACTTGGTGATAACCTGACCTCAGGTCGATTTTTTAAAAACACCTAGCACCTTGTAACTGATCAAATAAATCATCAATTCTAGGGAGGGGATATTTTTTCTTAATCGTTACCTTATTCAACTGCCGGTAGTCGATACACATTCTTAACGAGCCATCTTTCTTGCGTACAAATAAAACTGGTGCTCCCCTAGCTCCTCTAAAACTAGGCCTTATGAATCCTTTATCTAATAAGTCTTTTAATTGCTCCTTGAACTCCCGTAATTCTGCCGGGGCCATTCTATATGGAGGGATGGATATAGGTTGAGTATCTGGAATCACATCAATACCAAACTCTACTTCTCATTCAGGAGGCAAACCCGGAAGATCCTCAGGAAATACATCGGGAAATTCATTTACCACTAGAATTGATTGAAGAGATGGTGGCTCAGTATCTATATTTTTCACTCTTACTAGATGACATATGTATCCTTTGGACATCATCTTCTTTGCCTTAAGATAAGAAATAAATTTACCTCTTGGTGTCCCAATATTACCTTTCCATTCAAGGACGACCTATTTTGGAAAATGGAAATGCAGCATCTTAGTTCGGCAATCAACCGTTGCATAACAAGAAGCTAACCAATCCATATCCATTATAACATCAAAATCCACTATTTCTAGCTCAAAAAGGTCAGCCAATGTATCACGATCACAAACAGTTACAATACAATTACGATAAACCCTTCTAGCTATAATAGACTCACCAATCGGTGTAGACACTTAAAATGGCTTCACTAATAATTCTGGTGTTCTTTTTAACTTTTCAGCAATCAATGGAGTAACATATGATAGTATAGACCCCGGATCAATTAATACCTATACAATATGTGAAAAGATGGACAATGTACTTGTAACCACATCCGGTGATGCTTCTAAATTTTGTCGATCCCCGAGAGCATATGTGCAATTCTGAACTCGACTAGAACTAGCTGCTCCCCTAGCTCCTCTACCACGACTAGTAGGCATCTGTCCCCTACCTAAACAAGGTGATGATGATAAGAATTCAGCAATTGATCTAGTAGGTTGTGCCACACCACCCACACCCCTATGAAGGCAATTCTCATCATATGACCTGGTGTACCACACCAAACACACCCCTATGAGGGCAATTCTCATCATATGACCTGGTGTACCACACCAAACATAAATATTTGTCCCAAATCGATATGCACCTAAATGATTTCTTCCACATTGTTTACAAGACTGTCGAGGAGGTCTTGATTGGCTCATACTTCCCTGCTCTTGGTACCCCGCTATTCGTGAACCTTGGCTTTCACCTCTTTGCCCAAACTGATTGCCCCTAGACTCTTGAAACTGAGGTGGGGCACTAGCTGTAGAGTAAGAAGATGATGGCCTAGGCATTCTATTGAAGAACCGAGGCCTAAACTCACCTTGGGATAGTGTAAACTGCCCCATGGATCTGGACCTCTTAGAATGCCCTGTTTCTGACTCTTGTGTCCTTCTTCTTTGCCTTTGATCCTCAAACTTTTGCGTAAAAGCTTGCATCCTTGCTATATCCATATCTTTATTCAACAAAGCAATGGTACAGTCTCTAACCAGATATGAATCTAATCTATCCACATATCGATGAACTTTATCCCCTATAGTAGCTACTACATTAGGAGCATACCTAGCCAAGGAATTAAATTTGAGACTGTACTCTCTCACGCTCATACTTCCTTGGTGGAGATTTAAGAATTGATCTGCACAGGCCTCTCAGATCTCCAAATGGCAGGTAATGGTCAAGGAATGCCTTTTTGAACTCTTTCCATATAGCTGATGGTGCATCCTAATCGAAAGTGTGTTGGATCTGATCTATAAAGTCTTGTGGATCTTCATTAGGATCTGACCCAGTGAATGATGGAAGGTCCAAATTAAGGAAATCACATATCCGCGTGCCAGCTGCTCTATCTACACCACTAGTACCTGCAACTGGACCTTTTTGTCTTTGGCCGTGGCCAGCAACTATACGAGTCAATAATTAGACCGCATTCCTCAAATCTTGCTCGGTAGCATTGATAAGGGGTTCTTGAGGTGCAGCTTCCCTCCTTAGATCTTCTGGAGATAGAGGGTTCATGGAAGTCTGTGAGAGAGACTCATCTTGAGCCTCACCTTGTACAGCTTGACTAGGTGGTGGTTGGCTGGTCCCTTCTTGGGCTGCCACATCTACTCGCTTACCAGTACTTTAGCTCCTTCTCGTAACCGGCATCCTTGCTATAATAAAACAATTTAAGAATTAGATATGATTCACCTACAAAACTGATTCTATCGCACGATCTAAGAAATGAAAGAAAGGAGACAACTCTTACATGTCCCGTAGCCTCCTGTTTATAAATATGGTGCACAACAAGACTCTACACAGACACGGCTTTGTAGACTCCCTAGGATGACCTGCTCTGATACCATTTTTGTCACGTCACAAATCCCATTAAGACGGACAGGCACCCGATGCCCTCTAGGCCCGAGAGAACCAACATGTAACTTGTGCTTACAATGCATATAACTATGAAAATTTTGTGACAAGTTCACATAGGATGCAGCGATACAAACCAACATAAATAGACCCAAAACTTATATACAAGACTTGGCCGTTGAGGCCACAACTTGTTAAGACGCAACTGAACCATAAACATAAGTCTACAAAGCCTCTAAAAGATAGAAAACCTTAGATTAGGTCGGGACAGACCCTGCCTTACTCTTAACTACGATACAATACCCAAAATGAATCTACCAAAGACTCAGTAAAGCTCTGAATCAATCTGGAGCTCACCAAAAGTAGCTGAGTGTTGTGTGCTCCTACCGAGGAGGTCTACTAGCTGAAGTACATGTGCCTGTAGCATGAAATGCAGCGTCTCCCGCGAGGGACGTCAGTACGAGATAATGTACTGAATATGTAAGGCAATAACATATATAAAATAATAGTTCGAATGAAACCAAGTATCAATATATGTGTGCATAAATCAGAACAGAAGACCACCTTTGTTAACTCTTGTGGGATCATGTATGTTACATTCTTGTCTTTACCTTTATGTGTGTTATGATCTTTATAAGGCATGTGATACGAATGACCAGCTGATCCGTGGTAGAAGAGGATGACCCATGCTAGGCATTTTAACCCCTGGTATGCAGTCCTCATCATTACACAAATTTGGATCGGCTCATGCTAGGCTTACGCCCCTGAGCTGCCACCCTTCTATACCGATTGGGATCGGCCCATGCTAGTCTTCCGCCCCTGAGCTGCCACCCTTAATTATACAGATTTCTTTACTTAGATTCTTTAATCTTTGAGATTGCTATTTTGGTGGTCATAATCATTTTTTATATTTGGAACTACGGACCAGTAGTAGAAGACATGAAAATAATACTTCAAGGCAGTAACAATGACATAAGGAGCTATGTAACATCAATGCATTACTTGTGAGCTTAAATGACACAATTGACTTCAACTGACTAAGAGGAGGATTCACCAAACTTGCTTTTGCAAGTACAATATCTATACCAGCACATAGGAGGATAATTACGCAAGTATAGAGTACTAAACATATAATGAAGTAATTCTATACACTAAGAAGAGGGGGGAAATAGTGTTAGCTATTTGGAGATCATATGTTGCCACTATGTTTCCTTTACTAGGAATAGAACTTAGGAAATTCACTTATTGATATTAATCTCAAGTATCAGATTTCATGCCGAAGAATATTGAATCGAATAGCCTTACATACCTTATCTTCTGATCAATACAACTATCACGATTCAGCCTCCCCTTTCAGGTTTTAATCTACTATATAAGTCATATATATTTAAATTAGCAGCTATTACACCTTGAGCCTCATAAAACAGTAGATAACGTTGAAGGATAATGAGCCCATACAGCCCTTAAAACAATATGTATCACCACATCCTCCTTCTCTGCCCAATACATACATTATATATCCTTTTCCAAAATTATCCAAACTGCACCAACAACAATACACATAAAACAGCCTCAAGTATTCTTTATCATACAACCAATTATTGAACTCACCACCCCATTGAGTTCTTTATGACAGCACACCCATAATTCCTTACTCAAACTCATACATAAGGAGGAAGAAAATGGAGCGGTCCCCTTACCTTAATTTTCGCAACTTCTCCTTCTAGCTTAAATACCCCTAGAACTTCAACTTCCCTTCACACTTAAACCAAAGAAGAAGAGAAGTATCTTAATAACCAAGGAAGTGAGCAGTAGCTTCTAGAAATATTATGCCTTTATACCTATACTTGAGCATGAATAACATGTTTTCCTAATCATCCATGGGATAATTAAGCTAAATCCATAAGTGTTTTCACTTACGTTGTCTTGCAGAGATGAGGGTTTCTTCAAGAACCCTAGAAGAACTTTAAGGCTGTTGTTTAATCCTTAAGAGAAAAGAGAGCGAAAGAGCTAGAACTAATCCTCAATAATGTGTGTTAAAATGAGTGAGAGTAGCAGCCAATATATCTTTATATTGAGCTTTCTTCACCTTTAAGAATATCCACTAGAAAGCTTCATTTTCAGCCACTAATTGGTCAACTAGGTGATGCACCTACTTATGTATATCAAGCATCTCAAAAGGTCAAACTAGGTGATGCACTTACTAGTTTTCACTTGGGCTTAAATATATTGGGCCTTGGCAGATTTGGCTGTTGGGCTTTAATTTCATTTTGTTTTATTTAACATAGTTTGGGAGCCAAGTGCGTCCATTAGCATAGGCCCAAATCTGATCCATAAACCTTGGACTTTTTAACTAGATCCATATAGCTCAAGTAGGTGTTGCACCTACTTGGTTCTTTGGACTGGTCAATAAATCAAAGTAGGTGATGCACCTACTTGTCACCTACTAGCTTAGTTAAGTCAAGCAAGCAACTCACCTATTTTATTCCATTCTCTAATTATTAATCTCTTTTTCTTTAACTTAGCACTTAACTTTCAACTTTAAGCTCAATTACCTCCTTTCCGTCTCGTCTTTAAATACTTCTGTTGGAGTTATAACTTGCAGTACATATGTTGCAACGTGCAAGGCATCACATCACCTTCCGAGCTAGTTTAAACCAACACTAATCATATAAGAAACATGATCCCTTACATATACTATAAGGCTATGTCATGTATCACAATAATAGAATAAGCATATGCATAATACAGCCTATTACACAGGGCTCCATTAGTAGCACACCGGTTGGAGTATCTCTTTTATTCAGGCTTAGATGATAGTGGCCAGCGGGTGTTTTTCTTGTTTTGCCTATGTGCGGGATATAAGTAGGGAGATCCCTCCAGTTGAGTCAGTTCTAGTTGTCCATGATTTTGTTGATGTGTTTGCTACTGACCTACCTGTCCTACACCCAGAGTGTGATATTGACTTCCCTATTGAGCTTAAGTCGGGTACTCTGCCTATTTCTATTCTTCCATATTGGATGGATCCTCTTGAGCTCAAAGAGCATATTTTTCATCTTCAAGATCTCTTGGGTAAGGGATGTATCGGTCCTAGAGTATCACCTTCGGGCATTCCCATTCTCTTCATGAAGAAGAAGAACAACGCTACAATGCGTATGTGCATTGATTATAGGCAGCTGAATTAGGTGATAGTGAAGAATCGCTACCCCATGCCTAAGATTAAGGATCTGTTTGAATAGTTCTAAGGTGCCAAAGTGTTTTCGATGATTGAATAGAGTTTCAGTTACCATCAGCTCAGGATTAGAGAAACAAACATCCCTATGACCGCATTTAGGACTTGATATGGCCAGTATGAGTTGCTAGTGATGTCTTTTGGTTGACTAATACTCCTGCCGCCTTCATGGACTTGATGATGAGGGTGTTCAAGTTGTATCTTGATATGTTTGTCATTGTGTTCATAGATGACATTCTGGTATACTCATAGAGCAGAAGTGATCACGAGGAAAATCTGAGGATTGTGCTCCAAACTCTGAGAGATCAATGACTTTATGATAGGTTGAGTCTATAGCGTTCATGGGCATGTGGTTTCCAAGAATAGCTTCATGGTGTTTTTAGCAAAAAAGAAATAAAAGACTTTACTTGGTTTCAAAAATCAATTTAAGCTTTTAAAGAAAAGTTGATTTTAAAGAGAGTCGTCACTTAATTTTTGTAAGAAATTAAGAACACATATAATTTTCAAAAGACTTAAAAATAAAAAATCATTTGAAAATACCAAAGGGATTCGGGATTCAATTTACACTTCGAGAAGGGTTTAAGCATTTGAAGTGTCCGCTAACGTGTGGTTGACCTACGACTTGACTAAAGGTTTGACTAACTTTGATAATATTAATTAAGTAAAGAAAAACTCATTTTTTACTTGAAAGGGAATAAATTAAGAAAGATCTTTGAGGAAATAACATTGTTTTATTAATAAACAAAATAAGCAAATAATAAATAATATTTCAATTAAACACAAAAAATAAAGAAAGGCTATATTTTGGAAATTAATTAATTTAAACCAAATATAACAAAGGTTAGTCAATAAAATAACAAATAAATAAGAATAAGTGAAGAAAAATTAAATTTTAGCCTTTTTGCCCAAATTCCAAATCTGATGGACTTTTGACCCAAGTCTTATCCTAAATCTACAAGTGGGTCTGCTGGGTTTCAACCCATTAAGTGGTTCTTGGACCTGCTGCAATTGTATTTTGGCTTTGGTCCCATTTTTGCCTTTGTAAACCTATGTATACACCAAGTGTATATGGCTGTATATAGGCCGTACTTTGGCCTTTTCCTTGTAGATCAGGTTGTTCCCTCTTTAACCCCTGCAATATGTTATTCAATTTTAGGCCTTGTATTCGTCGCATTTTGATATGTATATATCATGTATAGAGTGATTTTATACCAGTGTATATCAGCTTGTTTTCAGTTTTCGAAGACTTAGATCTCAACTTATGTTCTTGGAATGATGAAGTTGACTCGATAAAAGGCAAAATTGGGCTTTGTCCCAATGCGGAGATGCCAAAGATAGGAGATTGAGAGTCCAAAATAGACTCGAGCAAGTTTCACATGCAAACGAAGTAAGGGAAAAGAGTTAATATATAATCCAACCAAGAGAAAACAGGGAAAAGATATACTAAATTATATAGAAAGAAAGAAATAAGACGTATATACTAACATGTGATCCCAAACCAATGGATATGCTGGAAACCTTATAGAATTGACTAAAAAAGGACTCATAATATATTAACTTCTACCTTAAAACAATAATCAAGCTGGAAACCGTTTAAAGTCAAACAAAACATGAAAACTCTAACAAAAGAAGTGAATAAATAAACAAATGACTAAGCATGAAGCTAAACTACTACCATAGATAAATGGATCAGCCACAACTTATGTACTATCATTATATAGTGAGAATTTAGTGTAACATCTCGCAATTTGAAATAACTACGAAGAAGCTAAGAATTGGAAATAGTCATTTTTGGAAAGAATGAAAATCTGGAAATTTTGCTAAGTTAGGATAAGTTGAATTTTTGGTCAACTTCAAATGACCATAACTCCTATCTCAAGATAATTTAGGTGTATTTCTAGATATGGTAGGAAAGCTCTTGTAATAATCTTTCCAACACCGCCGAGTTTGCGAGATATGGTAGGAAAGCTCTGGTAATAATCTTTACAACACCGCCGAGTTTGCGCGATTCCCAGTTCGTATGAGTGAGATAGGCCCTTTGGAAGTTGGTCTATCTGAATAAGGAAAGTCTAATCCGGATTTTGGAAGGGTATTTTAGTCTTTTCCTTACTCAATTGTTTTAATTCATTTTTAGGAATTTAATTGGGGTAGAATCAGATTTTAGCCAATTTAGAAAAGTTGAAGTTCATGCTAGGGCTTAGAGAAAGGAGAAAAGAGGAGAAAAGGGAAGAAAGTTGGACATTCGTCGATTTCTTGGAGTTTGCGTGGGGATTTCATCAAGGAGTGATCCCTACGATGTATGTGAGATCACATAGTATTGAGTTAATTTAACCACGTGCCAATCATGATTAAATTCAGTGAAATATGTTTGATTTTAAAGTAAATCTTTTGAGTTCTTGATGAAATTCGTTTGAATACTTGTGGGTTGTGTTGTTGGAGTTTACTTTAGATTGATTCATATATTCAGATGTGATTTCGAGTAGAATCTAGTGTATTTTGAGGGTTTAATCGATTCTAAGTTTGAGGAAAGAACCATTGGAGTTTAGAGGATTTAGAGTTGAAAAACGAGCAAGGAAAGTCGTCAAACACCTGGGGAAAGGGGTGGGGCGTCACACTAGCCAGCGCGCCCCAAAAGGCTTTTTGAAGTTTCACACTAGGGGCGCCGCACCAGCCAGTATGCCCCAGGTCTATCTCTGATCTTTACCCTCTGGCGCTCCGCGCCTCTCAGAGCGCCAGGGACACCAGTTTTTCCCATTCTTCCCCCATCTTTTCGTACTAGTTCCTTAGCAATGCACCGATGTTTTCTAGTTGATTCCAACACTCTTAGGTACATCTAAACATCATGAAATTATCCATAAACATGAAATCATGAACCTTGAATCCATAATTCAATTCAAGGAAAGTTAAGAGTCAAGTCTAGAAGTTAGGAAGCAAGTCATGAGAAGTTTATAATGTTTTCAAAAGTATTTCACAAATGTTTTAACTTTGTTTTAAGACTTAAGTTCCAAGTTAAGAAAATAGTAAAGAGTTGAGTTCATTTCTCAAAAAGCTATAAGGGAACTAAGTATTTCCAAAAGTTAGAAATATTTTCACATTTGAGCAAGAAAGGGAACATCGATTCCAAAAGAGCTTTTAAGCTAAGTTTTGAGTAATTATCTCAAACCAAAGAAAGAAGTTTGTTTTAAAACATATGAGCTAAGTATATTTTGGGAGTTGTATTAAGCACAAATATGGGGATACGAGTTCATATTAACTCAAGTCTCCATAAACCATGTAGCCATCGTGGGTAGTAAAGGATCATACTTTTTAGATGACTCCTTAAATTGCTTTTCAGCGTAGACTAGTAGATCCACTTAGTTAAGGCCTCCTATATGACGGCTAAGTATAGGATAGTTATGGCAGCGTGGGCAAGACGCTATATCACCACTTAGGCTCATAGTGGTGGTTGTCGGTTAAAGAATCTCCAACAGAAACTATATTACTTTATTACATGAGTAAATTTAAGTTTGTTATTGGATTTTATTTAACGAACTAAGTTGTTTTCCACTATTTTACAAGCTTTATATATATTGCATGTGTTTTATTACTTTATAAGAAGTTAAGTTGTTTAGGAGTTGAGTAAAGCCAAGGTAAGTGTTCCTTCCAGATTCTTTTCAAGCTTAAGTTGTGTTTAGCATTCCAACTCACATACTCATACATTCAATGTATTGATGTCAGTTGTCTTGTATCGTCTTATGATGCAGACAGAGTTAACCGAGATCAACATCCAGCGCCTCGTTGATCCATTTAAGCACTCAGAGTCTGTTCGTGAGCCTTCTTGCATTCCGTAGGACTCTTTTTATCAGTTTCTTTCAGTATTTAATTGTTAGGGTGATCGGGGGTTTTGTCCCGACATCCCTCTTTGTTTTAGAGGCTTCATAGACCGATAGTATTAGTTCTCTAGTCTTATTCATTTCATATGTATACGTTTAAAACTTTGGTTACCATTTTGGCTAAGATAATATTTCTTAAAGTTATTGCCTGAGTTATACTTCTTGTGTTTAAGTCTTTCGCTGAGTAAGTAAGCCAGGACAAGGGTTCACTTGGGGCCAACAATGGTTCTCGAGTGCCAGCCACGTCCGGGGTGTAGGCTCGGGGAGTGACAAACTTGGTATCAAAGCACAAAGTTCAAGAGTCCTAGGGAGTCTATGAAGCCGTGTGTGTAGAACCCTAGCTATCTGTGTGAAGCGCGCCACATCTATAATTAGGAGGCTGCAACACTTATGAAATATTCTCAATTTTTTCATACTCACTTCGTGCGATAGAGTTCATCTCTATACAGTTTCTTTCTAACTCGTGCTTGCGCGTAACCGATTGTAAGTTGGACTATTTTGAGAATGCTTTCATTGAGTGTTTCTTTCCCTGTGAACTAAGAGAAGCAACGACATGGTTCCTGATATGAGGATCAGGATGAGTTTATTCATTTTTGGGTTGTCTCGTCTGTCAAGTAAGGAAGGTAAGGAAGTCATGCTAATAGGTGACATGGACATAGAAAGGCTGATGATCCATGTGCAACAAGTTGAGAAGGACAAGCTGAGGGATAGAGAAGAGTTTAAGAATAAGAGGGCTAAGGCATCAAGGAATGAATCTGGGCAGCAAAATAGTAATGCGAACTGGTCTTCTTTCTAACATAAGCAGAAAGGAACTTCTTCATTATCTACTGGTACACCTGCACCAAGAAACAAATGTGAGTATAATAGTCAGAATTCCCAAAATTTCAAAGCTAGACCAGCACAGTCACAACGTAGTATGGCACAAGGGGGTACTAATATTCCTGCATGTGCTAAGTGTGGTAGGAATTACTCAGGGATTTGTCGTCATGGCTCCAATGGATGTTTCAAGTGTGGCCAGAATGGTTATTTCATGCGAGAATGTCCAAAGAACTAGCAGGGTAATGGTAATGGGAATCAGGGCAATAGAGCCCAATCTTCATCAATTACTCCACCAGACAAGGCTGCACCTAGAGGAGCTACTTCAGGTACTGGCAGAGGAACAACCCATCGTTATGCGATCACTAGTCACCAAGAGCAAGAGAACTCTCTAGATGTTGTCACTGGTATGATCAAAGTCTTTACTTTTGATGTTTATGCTTTGCTAGACCCAGGAGCAAGTTCATCTTTTGTAACCCCTTATGTTGCAAATAAGTTTGATGTTATTCCTGAGAAACTCTGTGAACCCTTTTGTATTTCTACACCTATTGGGGAGTCTATTCTAGTTGAGCGAGTACATCGTGATTGTTTCATTTCCATCAATCACAAAGACACCATGACTGATTTAATTAAGTTAGACATGGTAGATTTTGATATCATTTTAGGTATGGACTGGCTTCATGCCTGTTATGCGTTAATAGATTGTAGAACTCGAGTTGTCAAGTTCCAAATTCCTAATGAGCGAGTCTTAGAGTGGAAAAGTAGTTCAGCAGTGCCTAAGGGTCATTTTATTTCATACCATAAGGCAAGAAAGTTAGTTTCTAAGGGTTGTGTCTATCACTTAGTCCGAGTTAATGACTCTAGTGTTCAGATATCTCCCATTCAGTCAGTTCCTATAGTAAAAGAGTTTCCAGAAGTCTTTCCAGATGATCTATCTGGAGTCCCTCCTGAGAGAGAAATAGACTTCAGTATAGACATTCTTTCAGATACTCATCCTATCTCTATTCCGCCATATAGAATGGCACCAGCAGAGTTGAAAGAGCTTAAAGAACTGTTGAAAGACCTCCTTGATAAGGGCTTCATTCGACCAAGTGTCTCACCTTGGGGCGCTCTAGTCTTATTTGCTAGAAATAAAGATGCTTCCCTTAAGATGTGCATAGATTACCGCCAATTGAACAAGGTTACCATCAAGAATAAGTATCCTCTTTCGAGATTTGATGATTTTTTTTATCAGCTTCAGGTTGCTTCTTGTTTTTCTAAGATAGACCTCAGATCTAGCTTCCATCAGTTAAGAGTAAGGGAATATGATATTCCAAAGACATCTTTCATAACCCGTTATGGTCATTATGAGTTTTTGGTCATGTCCTTTGGTTTAACCAGTGCATCTGCATCATTCATGGACCTTATGAATAGAGTATTCAAGCCTTATTTAGATATGTTTGTTATCGTTTTCATTGATGACATTCTAATCTATTCGAGGAATGAGGAAGATCATGCTAGCCATCTCAGAATAGTTCTTCAGACTTTAAAAGATAAGGAGTTATATGTTAAGTTCTCTAAATGTGTATTTTGGCTTGAGTCTATGGCATTCTTGGGTCACATAGTTTCCGGTGATGAAATTAGAGTTGATACCCAAAAGATAAAGGCAATGCAGAGTATGCCTAGACCCACATCTCCAACTGATATTAGGAGTTTCTTGAGTGTTGTTGGCTATTATATATGGTTCGTAGAGGAGTTCTCATCCATTTCATCTCCTTTGACCAAGTTGACTAAAAAAATAGCGAAGTTTCAATGGTCTAAAGCTTGTGAAAAAAGCCTTCAAGAATTGAAAAAGAGGTTGACTACTTCCCCAGTTTTGACCTTACCAGAAGGTACTCAAGGTTTTGTGGTGTATTGTGATGCATCTAGAGTTGGGTCGAGTTGTGTATTAATGCAAAATGGCAAAGTTATAGCTTATGCCTCCAGACAGTTGAAAGTTCATGAAAAAAATTACCTAACCCATGACTTAGAGTTGGCTGCTATAGTATATGCTTTGAAAATATGGCATCATTATTTATATGGTGTTCATATAGATGTATTCACTGATCACAAGAGTCTTCAGTATGTGTTTACTTAGAAAGAGATTAATCTCAGACAAATGAGGTGGTTAGAGTTACTCAAGGATTATGACATGAGTATTCTTCACCCAAGTAAGGCTAATGTGGTTGCTGATGCTTTAAGCAAGTTGTCTATGGGTAGTACCACCCATGTTGAGGAAGAAAAGAAAGAGTTAGTGAAAGATGTGCATAGACTTGCACGCCTAGGAGTCTGACTAATGGATTCCACAGAAGGAGGAGTAGTAGTGGTGATGAATGGGGCAGAATCATCATTAGTGTCAGAAATAAAGGAGAAGCAAGATAAATATCCTATTTTGCTTGAATTGAAGGAAAATGTTCATAAGAAAAAAGTAATGGCTTTTCAACAAGGGCGAGATGGTGTACTGAGGTATCAAGGTAGATTGTGTGTACCAAGGGTGGATGAACTCCAAGAGAGGATCATGGAGGAAGCTCATAGCTCCAAATATTCCATTCAATCGGGTTCCACAAAGATGTATCATGACTTGATAGAAGTGTATTGGTAGAGTAGTATGAAGAAGGGCATTGCAGAACTTGTTGCTAAGTGTCCGATTTGGCAACAAGTTAAAGTAGAGCATCAAGGGCCCGGTGGTTTGGCTCAGAATATATAACTTCTGGAATGGAAGTAAGAGATGATTAATATGGATTTCATCACGGATTTACCAAGGTCTCGCAGGCAGCATGATTCTATTTGGGTGATTGTCGATAGAATGACAAAATCAGCCCACTTTTTACCGGTAAAGACCACCCTTTCAGCAGAGGACTATGCCAAGTTATATATTCAAGAGGTAGTAAGACTTCATGGAGTCTCTGTTTCGATTATATTAGATAGAGGTGCACAATTTACTACCTAATTTTGGAAGTCATTCCAAAAAGGTTTGGGTTCAAAGGTGAACTGAAGTACTGTCTTTCATCCTCAGACAGATAGGCAAGCAGAGCACACTATTCATACTTTAGCGGATATGTTGAGAGCGTGCGTGATCAATTTCAAAGGTAATTGGGATGATCACCTACCTGTTATTGAATTTGCTTACAACAATAGTTACCAGTCTAGCATCCAAATGGCTCCTTATAAAGCTTTTTGTGGGAGAAGATGCAGATCTCCTATTGGATGGTTTGAAGTTGGTGAAGCAGGGTTGATAGGACCACATTTAGTACATCAAGCTATGGAGAAGGTGAAAGTGATTCAATAGAAGTTGAAAACGGCGCAGAGTCGTTAGAAATCCTACAGTGATGTTAGGAGAAGGGAGTTATAATTTGAAGTAGATGATTGAGTGTACTTGAAAGTCTCACCCATGAAAGGTGTTATGAGAATTGATAAGAAGGGGAAGCTTAGTCCCCAGTATATTGGCCCTTACAGAATATCAAAAGGGGTAGGTAACGTAGCCTATGAGTTAGAGCTGCCACAAGAGTTAGCAACGGTTCATCCGGTATTTAACATCTCCATGTTGAAGAAATGCATGGGCGATCCTTCATTGATCATACCAATCGAAGATATTGGGATCAAGGATGGCTTGTCTTATGAGGAGATTCCTGTTCAGATTCTAGATCGCCAAGTTCGCAAGTTGAGAACGAAAGAGGTGGCATCAGTCAAAGTTCTTTGGAGGAATCAATTTATTGAGGAAGCTACTTGGGAAGGTGAGGAGGACATGAAGAAGAGATATCCACATCTTTTCGAATCCGGAGAAATTTCAAATTAAGGTATTAATCCTTTATTGGTATTTATTTATAAGTTGGCATGTTGTTTTTGCATTTGCTTGTTGGGTGTTTGAACTGAATGGTTGATGTTACACCCTTAGACTAGTAAGAGTAATCTCATTCGAGGATGAATGTTCCCAATGGGAAGATATTGTAACATCTCTCAATTTGAAATAACTCGGAAGAAGCTAAGAATTGGAAATAGTCATTTTTGGAAAGAATGAAAATCTGGAAATTTTGTTAAGTTAGGATACGTTGGGTTTTTAGTCTACTTCAAATGACCATAAATCCTATCTCAAGATGCGTTAGTTTTACTTCTAGATATGGTAGGAAAGCTCTTGGAATAATCTTTCCAACGCTGCTGAGTTTGTGTGATTCCGAGTTCGTATGAGTGAGATATGCCCTTTGGAAGTTGGGCTGTCCGAATAAGGAAAGTCTAATCTGGATTTTGGAAGGGTATTTTAGTCTTTTCCTTACTCAATTGTTTTGATTCGTTTTTAGGAGTTTAATTAGGGTAAAATCAGATTTTAGTCAGTTTAGAAAAGTTGAAGTTCACGCAAGGGCTTGGAGAAGGAGAAAAGAGGAGAAAGGGGAAGAAAGTTGGAGATTCGTCGATTTCTTGGAGATTGCATGGGGATTTCGTCAAGGGGTGATCCCTACGATGTATGTGAGATCACATAGTGTTGATTTAATTTAACCACGTCCCAATCATGATTAAATTCAGCGAAATATGTTTGATGTGAAAGTAAATCCATTGAGTTCTTGATGAAATTCGTTTGAATTCTTGTGGGTTGTGTTGTCGGAGTTTTCTTGAGATTGGTTCATGTATTTAGCTGTGATTTTGAGTAGAATCTGATGTATTTTTAGGGTTTAATTGATTCTAAGTGTTTAAGGAAAGAAGCATTGGAGTTTAGAGGGTTTAGAGTTGAAAAAAGAACAAGGAATGTCGTCAAACACCTGGGGAAAGGGGTGGGGCGTTACCCAGCCAGCGTGCCCCAAAAGACTCTCTAAAGTTTCACCCTTGGGGCGCCGCGACAGCCATCACGCCCCAGGTCTGTCTCTGATATTTACCCTCTGGTGCCCCGCGCCTCTCATAGCACCAGGGACGCCAGTTCTTCCCATTCTTCCCCCATCTTTTCGTACTAGTTCCTTAGCAATGTACCTATGTTTTTTAGTTGATACCAACACTCTTAGGTACATCTAAACATCATGAAACCATCCATAAACATGAGATCATGAACCTTGAATCCATAATTCAATTCAAGGAAAGTTAAGAGTCAAGTCAAGAAGTTAAGAGTCAAGTCTAGAAGTTAAGAAGCAAGTCAAGAGAAGTTTATAAAGTTCTCAAAAGTCTTCCACAAATGTTTTAACTTTGTTTTAAGACTTAAGTTTCAAGTTAAGAAAAGAGTAAAGAGTTGAGTTCATTTCTCAAAAATCTGTAAGGTAACTAAGTATTTCCAATAGTTAGAAATGTTTTCACTTTTGAGCAAGAAAGGGAACATCTATTCCAAAAGAGCTTTTAGCTAAGTTTTGAGTAATTATCTCAAACCAAAGAAAGAAGTTTGTTTTAAAACATATGAGCTAAGTATATTTTGGGATTAGTATTGAGCACCGATATAGGGATACAAGTTCATATTAACTCAAGTGTTCATACACCATGTAGCCATCATGGGTAGTAAAGGATCATACTTTTAAGATGACTCCTTAAGTTGCTTTTTAGCATAGACTAGTGGATCCACTTAATTAAGGCATCCGATATGACGACAAAGTATAGGAAAGTTTTTGCAGCGTGGGCAAGACGTTGTATTACCACTTAGGCTCATAGTGGTAGTTGTCGGTTAAAGAATCTCCCACAGAAACTATATTACTTTATTACATGAGTAAAGTTGAGTTTGTTATTGCATTTTCTTTAACTAACTAAGGTTTTTTACACTGCTTTACAAGATTTATATATATTGCATGTGTTTTATTGCTTTATATTTAGTTTAGTTGTTCATGAGTTGAATAAAGCCAAGGTAAGTGTTCCTTCCATATTCTTTTCAAGCTTAAGTTGTATTTAGCATTCCAACTCGGATACTCGTACATTCAATGTACTGATGCCAATTGGCCTGCATCGTCTTATGATGCAGACGCAGGTAACTAGGATCAAAATTCAGCGCCTCGTCGATCCAGCTGAGCACTCAGAGTCTATTGGTAAGCCTTTTTTCATTTTAGAGGACTCCTTTTTATCATTTTCTTTCAGTATTTCATTGTTAGGATGATCGGGGGTCTTGTCCCGATATCCCTCTTTGTTTTAGATGCTTCATAGACAGATAATATTAGTTCTCTAGTATTATTCATTTCATATGTATACGTTTAAGACTATAGTTGCCATTTTGGCTAAGAAATTATTTCTTAAAGTTATTGCATGAGTTATATTTCTTGTGGTGAAGTCTTCTGCTGAGTAAGTAAGTCAGGCCAAGGGTTCACTTGGGGCAAACAATGGTTCTCAACTGTTAGCCACGTCCAGGGTGTAGGCTCGGGGAATGACATTTAGAATATGACACTATACTGTGATATCAAAATAAACAAAGATAAATGTGATCAAGCTAATAACATATTTGAGAAAAATAATTCAACCCTCTTCAAACATACATATTTGTTTATGGTCAGTTGAGTAGGGACCATATCTTTGAATATTATATACTAAAGAAAACATTGTTTCGAGGAACACACATACTTTAGGAAAGAATTAAGCAACTATTTAAGACTGAATGTAAAGAAAATTCTACTAATAATTAAAGTTGCCCTAAAAAAGAGATTTTAACAACAAACCAATGAACAAAATCATTCAAAATGAATATAAATCAAATAAAAAGATGCCTTCTAGCATGTAATATCCATAACGAGAGACTGAACAAAGACATATCAAACCAAGTTATAAAATCGTTCAAACTGAAATCTTTCAACACTCAGAGAACAACAAGGAAAACTAATAGCAACCAAAGAGAGGAAACAAAATACTAAATGTGCACACCCACATTTCAGTGAACAAACAACAAACAAGGTTTCTACCCATTTGAATGTTTAAATATAAAATAGAGAATGATTAGAGGTCAAATGAGGCAAAGCTAAAAAAAAAGAAATTTACCTCTTTTTTGGCAGCAGCTGGGACTATGAAACGAGCTATTTTACCACCACACGAAAAGCTTCGAGAAATTTGGCGAGTCTCAGCAACTCACGACCAAGAAAGAAGAATGAAAATATATTCTAGGTGTATTCGATGTATTTTCGTAACTAAGGGAGACAATTCTTTGAATATCAATCCTTTTCTAAACTTTTTTTCTTCGTTTTTGCCAACCTTATGTAAAATCATTTCTCTATAAGCTATGGTTCTTTTTATATCCACTGACACCAACCTCAACAAAGAAGGGGAATTGGCTTTTTATAGAGAGGATTTAGTGCAGAATTTTGGGGGGGGGGGGGGGNGGGGGACAGGTGAAAAATCCAGATGGGATTTGAAATTCGAATTCTTCCTTGAGGATAAGGTTGCCAGCTCGAAGCTGTACAATAACTCAACAGAAAAATGATTTGGGATGCTTGATTTTCAGCTAGGACGAACTCGAAAGGAGATGCTTACACTTAGCCTTTTTCTAGAACATTCCTCATATGAACAGATAAGGGAGAGACGAGAGGACGCATCGCTTGATGGGTTCGTCGGGTCACCCGCTGCTGAACTGGAGTTTCTGGGTTTGTTTTTAGGTCGAATTGCTGGGAAGAATAAGAGGAAGACGTATGGGGGAGTACGCGTACTGCTGTACGCGTTGCCGAGGTGGGTGTTCGGTGGGCTGTTTGAAATTGAGATAAAATGGCCCAAGACTTTGGTCAAATTGGATAAAAATGGGTTTCAAAAAGGAAGCAAAGATGTGGTCATTCAACTTAAGGAAATAGCCACCTGAATTGCAAATTCGACCAAAATTAAGATAGAACGAATTGTTATTAATTAATTAACGAGCTTCTTAATAATAATGAAATAAAATAATTTATTTACTTGTAAACTTATTGACTCAAAAATATAAACTATAACTAAGCTAAGCTAATTAACAAAACATTTCATTAAAAACAAAATATCTTAGAGACGATTTCTAAATATTCATAAAATATATTAATTATATACATAATTATATAAACCATATATATTATTCATAATTTATAAAAAAAAAAGTGACAAAAATATTTAAAATAACTTTCAAAATATATTTTTTTTGAAATTTTATAATATTAATTATCTATAAATCGTTTGAAATAGATGAAGCTCGATGATATCGTGGATGGTCAAAATTGGGTTTCAACACATGGTAGATCCGACAAAGATTGAAGTTGTTCATGATTGGGCTAGGCCCACATCAGTTACTGAGGTTCGGAGCTTTGTCAGATTAGCAAGCTACTACAATTTGTTTGTGGAGGGCTTCTCAACTATTGCATCACCTCTAACCCAGTTGACTTGCCTTGATGTTCCTTTTGAGTGGCCTGAGGTGTGTGACTTGAGCTTTCAGAATCTCAAGGAGTTGTTGACTGCTACTCTTATATTAACTCTTCCAGTTGAGGGTGAGGGCTTCATGGTCTATTGTGAGGCATCTAGTGTTGGTTTTGGATTTTGCATTCATGCAGAAGGGATGGGTTGTTGCTTATGCATCGAGGCAACTTAGGCTACATGAGTTCAACTACTTCACTCATGACTTGGAGTTGGTAGTGGTAATTTTCACACTAAAGATGTAAAGGCATTATATATATGGAGTTTGTTGCGAGATCTACATTGATCACATGAGTCTTTTGTACATCATGATCTACAGGAAACTTTATTTGAGGTAGCATCACCGGATTGAGCTTCTAAACAACTATCAACTACATATTCTCTCTCATTCGAGCATGGCGAATGTAGGAATTAACGCCTTAAATCGAAAGGAAGTGAATATTGGTAGTCTAGCCTTCCTATCTATTGTGGAGTGACCTTTAGCTTTGTACATTTAGTCCTTAACTAATTAGATTATTTGGTTTGATGTTTCAAATTCTAGGCGTTAATTCCTATTGATAGCGCACTTGGGATTGATAATATGAGCCTTAGTCTAGAAATTTGTGCAGCTTGTTAGACTTTCTATCATTTATCCCTATTTTTATAGCTATGATGCGTTACTAGAGGTTCTGTGCTTTTTCGGGATCAAAGTAGTTTAAGCTTGGAGCCTTTTGTGATTCTTTTTAGTGGACGTCGATCCACCATGGCTTAAAGCCTATTTTAGATCTTCTTCAGAGTCGACACACCCCCGGGTCACTCTTGCTAGTTGGGATGGGAAAGGACTGGCTGGATGGGTGGCCTTGATAACTGAGATCCTCTTCGGAGTCGAAACACCACCTGGTGACTCCTGCTAGATAGACTGGGAGTGGACTGGTTGGTTGGGTGCCTTAGATTGATAGTCACACTTGCTATTTGGGCTGCGAGTTGACTAGACTTGATGGTAACTTGGGATAGGAGCCATACTTTTTGTTCGTGGTGCTCATTTCTTAGTAGACTTAGTTATTTTGTGTACCTTTCGGCCTTGTGGGGATCTATTTGGGTTTTATTTAAACGTGTGCACAAGTGTACCTTATGGGCTTATGGGTCCACTTAAGTTTAGTTTAGTATTTCTTTTGGTATGCTTGTGTGGTTCTTTTCATACCCGTTTTGACATTTGTGTGTGTCTAGATTCTATTTTTTCAAAGTGTTTTTACCTTTCTTGGTCAGTATATCTGTGATGCCTACTAAGTACCTTTGTTGTGGTACTCAGGCTACACTATGCACCTTTTTTGTGATGCATGTCCTAGTACCATCTACCAGCAGTGATCGTTCGTTCCATCTTTTACAGCTTGGGATATCAGACACGAGGGTGAGTGCTTGGCATCCTAGATCAGGTTGTCTCCTTCCATATATGTGTTAGCTAGTCTTTTGCCTTTGAGACAACTTGTTGTAGTCCACTTTTGGGACTTGTATTTGTTCATATTGACAGCTTTGTACTCATGACTTCCCGGTTCTAGGAGGGTTTTTCGTAAAATCCCATACTTTTTCTTTATTCTTGCATAATATATGTGGCGTAGTATGGCATGGTTATAGGAGGAGTATATGACTTTGTATCGTACATTGGAGATTAAGATTGCAAATAGGTGGCAATATCAAGGAACTAAACTAATGTTTTAGGTCAAAGGACCCCTCAAACAAAGTTCATGATTAAAAAAATGGCTCGAGTAAAACTTCGCCCCTTTGAAAGGTTTAAATTCTCCCATACCCTGTGGATAAGCCTATGATTGTAAAACATGCTAAGAATAGTGTGTTATGAGGTAATATAATAGCACAAGGGTTGTATGTTAGGTTTTGAAGTCAGAAAATTAGCAAAACTAAGGTCAACAAATGTTATCGAAGTTTCTCTAATAATATTTCCTTAAATTTCCTTAAATTTGGGTCAAATGTCTTGGATGTTTTCTACACATATATAAGGAGTTAGAAGGCCTATCACCCATTAAATCAAAGGCCTACGAGTCTAGTTTGCAATGCACAAATCCCTGTATCCAACCGACTTTGGAGTAAAAAGTTATGAGAGTTTTACTACGGACTGCTGGGGCAGAATCCGGGTCGAATAAAATATGTGGTATGTCGGCTTACTCAATGTTTTAAGCCATCAAAACATTTCTTTTCACTTCCAAACCAGAAAGAAAGCGTAAGAGAGGGTCCCTATGGATTTCTTGCATGATGAAGGTTAGTTTTTCACGATTTTTACCATTAAAAGTTGCCCCCGTGCCTAGAAACGTGATCTTTACACGTTGCAATCATTTTCCCCTTATATTAGCTACGTTTGGAGCTAGTTTTTGAAGATATAAATTTGTAGTTAGTGGTGTTTCTTCAAGGTTTACACTTCGTTAACGAAGGTAATCATCTTGGTCTCCTTTATGATTGGTTTTGTGAAGTTCTACGGACGTTTCGTCAAGTTGAGGCCATTTGGCAAATCTGCCGATTTAAGATCAATTATGAACTGTTTATAGGTTCATACCAATTGTGTTTATATGGTGTTTGAGAAGCTTAGTACGTAAGGAACAACTTTAATTTCGTGAAGAAGCTACATACATTTGAGCGTTCATTGGAAAGGTATGTTAAGGCAAAGCTGCATCCCTCATTTTAGCACCACTCCTCGGAAATTCCTAAAACACTGAATAAGATATTTAGCTATTCTCTTGCTAGAAATACCTTCATTGAAAGGCATTGGGATCTCAGCTAGATTATTTTCATGATTATGTTATGTTGATATTCCACTCGTTCGGATAAATAGAGTATTCTACATCTACATGTCATTTTATCGGTTTCCTTGATTATAAGTTCGCATGTATGAATTCTTATTGTTTCTTTGGGTGATGTGACTTAAAATATCACAGGAGATCCTTATCACTTGTAACCAGCCCTATTTCCCCACTAATGTTATTATGAAAAATCTTTAAAGTAACTTACGATCTTCAAAACTGTCTAATATAACTTAAATGTTTAAACTATTAAAACATTTGGTTTTTGAAATACTTTTTTATAAATTATCTAGGGACCAAGTTAGGAACTAAGTAAATCACCTTAAACTTGTTATGAATATTTGCAAGGTTAGGTTATCTTTCTAAAATTCGAGTTGACTTTCAAGCTTATTTGAAAGAACATATGAGGTTCCACGAGATTGTTATATAATATACAAAGGTTATTATGGGGTTATGAGAACAAGACTACAAACAGGCATACAGGTGTTATAAATACATGACATGATATGCTATGCATTCTACTCCTGAGCTATAATAGGGAGGTATGGGGCCTATTGCATATATTTATATGTATGAGACACAGATGGCCACAAGTTGGCGAATATGATGTCGGTTTGCTACATGAAGGCACCACTATTGCTAGAATTTGGTTGGGTATGTCATGCATTTGCATTAATATATATATATGTATTCACGACATACGATTATATGAGCATAACATGAATATTTAAATAGTAGGGGCCAAATGTTAGACATGGAGATTATTTGAGTATGAGTTTGAGTTTCAAGTGGTATCTCTATTACCCTTTTATAGTAAATATTTATGATTCTACTTTCCACTTTACATACTAGTACATTTTTATTCGCACTGATGTCCCTTTGCCTAGGGATGCTGCTTTTTGTTTCGTGCGAGCAGGTATAGGCAGGGACTCTAATCGACCCACCCGCTAGGATTCAGGTTCAACTATGAGTTGGTAAGCTCCATCTTGTCTTGGGGCTATCAGAGGATATTTACTTTTGATGTACAATTTAGGTATAGTTGGGGCCTTGTCCTGACAGTGCTTATGTCACTCATAGAGGCTATTGTGGAAATAATATTTTGGGTATTTTTTTTGTATGTTTCAGCCTCCAGCCAATAGTCTTGGCATGTATATATATGTGCATGTGTAAGTAGGTATGTCTTCGGTTGTGGCCTCGTCGGCTAGATAGTACATCTTTACTTTTTTTTGGCTTGTCTACCATTGTTTGTATGGTTTATTCACATTCAGGTTATGACCTTTAGGGTCCAAGCCTCACTTTTTAGAGGTTGTGTTGCCCAATCTTTTTGTCTCACAGTTTAGCTAGTATGTTTTAATGGGTAACTCGAACTTATAGTGTATCGAGTGCCAGTTACTCCCCCAATTTCGGGGTGTGACAAACTTGGTATCAGAGCAGGTCGTATCCCAGTGAGGGTCCACAAGCCGTTTCTAGTAGAGTCTTATTTATAGATGTGTTGTGCACCACACTTATAATTAAGAGGCTACAGGGAATTTAGGAATGGTTACATTCGCCATGGGAAGTTCGGGAGGCCTGTCTTGACTAGTTTATCAATATGAAACAATGAATCATGAGTGTGAGGGATATAGCCACAGGTTTAATTCCTTGGCAAGATATGCACCAGATATTGTACGTACCATGAGAGCCAGAGTTTATCATTATGTTGATGGTTTGGCAGATCATTTGATCAGAGATAGTAGGGTAGCATCCCTATCAGATGATGTAGATATTTGTTGCAAACATGCATTCACTTAGACTACAGAGGAGCTTTCTCAATGAATTTGTGATACCCATAGGGATAAAGAGCAGAGTAGGAGGGCTCGTACTATGGGGTCTTATAGGGAGCCACATGGTGATTTTAGGGCCCTAATTCATTGATATCCACCTCAGCCAGCGGATAGTGTCTCACCACTAGTGCAGGGACCGCGGTTTGATCATTATAGTTAGTCAGGACCAGGACAGAGCTCAGGCCTGGCGGAAGATCGCCGATAGGATCATTCCGTACATATAAGACATCCCACTCATGGTACACAGTGCGGTAAGCCGCACACTGGGTAATAGACAGGGTTCAAGTGCATGTTATCATTATGGGCAGACAGGACATTTTATTAGTCGGTGCCCGAAGTTGAGCAGAGGTGATCTAGCTTAGCCTTCGGGATCCACAGTAGCATCTTCACCCTCAGTTCGTCCCCCATGGCCAAGAACACATTCTACTCAGGGTCATGGTAGAGGGAGAGGTGAAGGAGATACAGGTTCGAGCGGTTGCCAGAACCACTTTTATGCACTTATAGGACGACAGGATTCAGTGGTATTCCCTGATGTTGTTACAGGTATATTGACGATATCTTCTCAAGCTGTTTATGAATTGATAGACCCTGGATCTTTATTTTCATATATTACTTCATTTATTGCTAGTAAGATTGACATGAAATCTGAGTTATTTCCATAACCAGTTGAGGTGTCTACACCGGTTGGCGACTTTATTTTAGCTAGTCATGTCTATCGAGGTTGCAAGGTGTTAATTAATGATGGTCCAACCCCCACTGACTTAGTTGAGTTGATTATGCTAGATTTTGATGTTATCATGTGTATGGATTGGTTGGAAGCTTGCTATGCTAATATTGATTGTCGTGCAAAGATAGTCAGATTTTACTTTCCAGTCCCTGAGTGGAAGGGTAATGCAGCCACACCTAAGGGTAAGTTTATTTCATACCTTAGGGATCAAAAGTTGATTGCTAAAGGTTGTATATACCATATGGTTCATGTACATGATATTGATAAGGAGCTCATGACTCTTCAGTCAATTCCAATTTTGAATGAATTTCCAATGATATTCCCAGATGATCTGCCAGGAATTCCCCAGAAAGGGTATTGATTTCACTATAAACTTGCTTCCTGATATGCAACCTATATTGACTCCTCCCTATAGAATGGCACTTGCAGAGCTAAGAGAATTGAAGGAACAACTGAAGGACTTGCTCGATAATGGTTTTATCAGGCCAAGTACTTCCCCATGGGGTGCCCCAGTGCTCTTTGTTCCAAAGAAAGACGGATCCTTACGGATTTGTATTGACTATAGACAACTAAACAAAGTCACTATAAAAAATAAATATCCTCTTCCACGGATTGATGACTTATTTGATCAGTTACAAGGCGCCAAATGCTTTTCCAAGATTGACTTGCGGTCTGGTTACCATCAGCTGCGAGTTAGGGAAGTTGATATCCTAAAAGAAACATTTAGGATGAGGTATGGCCATTTTGAATTCCTTGTCATGTCTTTCGGGTTTACAAATGCCCCAGCAGGCTTTATGGATCCTATGAATCGAGTCTTCAAACCATTCTTGGATGAATTTGTGATTGTGTTTATTGATGACATTCTTATATATTCACGATCGGAAGCTGAGCATGTCTACCACTTGCGAGTTGTATTGCAGACTCTCCAAGATTGCAGGTTATATGCTAAATTCGCTAAATGTATTTTTGGCTTACTTATGTCGATTTTCTTGGTCATGTTATTACAAGTGAGGGTATTAAGGTTGATGGACAAAATATATAAGCAGTGATGACTTGGCTGAGGCCTTTGAATCCAACAGAGGTTCGAAGTTTTTTTGGCTTGGCAGGGTATTACTGAAGGTTTGTTGAGGGATTCTCTTCTATCTCTGCACCACTAAAAAAATTGACACATAAGGCAACTAAGTTTTAATGGACCGAGGCATTCGAACAGAGCTTTCACGAACTAAAAAAAAGGCTTAGCACTACACCTATCCTCACTCTTCCAGATGGTAATGAAGGCTATGTTGTTTATTGTGATGCCTCAAGAATTGGCCTAGGTTGTGTACTTATGCAACATGGTAAGGTTATTGCATACACCTCTAGAAAGTTGCGGAAGCATGAGCATAATTATCCTACACACGATCTTGAGTTGGCTGCAGTTGTCTTTGGACTTAAAATTTGGCAGCATTATCTATACGGGGTTTATATAGATATTTTCACTGATCACCAGAGTCTTCAGTACTTTCTTAAGTAGAGGGAGTTGAACCTACGACAAAGGAGATGGCTAGATTATTAAAGGACTATGATGTTGACATTTAATATCATCCCGGGAAAGCTAACGTTGTTGTTGATGTTCTTAGTCGGAAGTCCATGGGTAGTCTAAGTCATGTTGAAGTTGATAAAGCTGAAATTACAAAAGACCTATGGAAGCTAGTTAATTTGCAAGTACGCTTGGTAGATGCAGGGGGAAGAGGTGTTGTTATTAAGAATATGACAGAATCTTCATTTGTGGCTGAAGTGAAAAGGCAACAACATGAAGATCCTGAGCTTAGGAAATTGAAGGGAAAGATTCCACTGTAGCAACAACCTTATTTAAGCTAATTGGAAATGGAGTCCTTAGATACCAGTGGTGCTTATGTGTACCGGTAGTTGGAGAGCTCCATACAAATATTCTTTCAGAGGCCCATTATTCTAGATATGCATCTCACCCTGGAGCGACGAAGATGTATCAGGACCTTCGACAGATCTATTGGTGGAATCGCATGAAAAAATATAACGGAAATGGTAGTTGAATGTCCCAACTGCCAAAAAGTTAAAGCAGAGCATCAGAGGCTTGGAGGCCTAACCCAGTATATTGAGCTTTCGCTATGGAAATGGGATATGATAAATATGGACTTCATCATTGGTTTTTCTCGCACTCCACGAAGGTATGATTCTATTTGGGTAATTATCGATAAGCTGAGAAAATCTGCTTATTTCTTTCCGATTAGGACGACATATTCAGCTGAAGATTATGCCAAGCTTTACATTAAGGAGATTGTTCGCTGTCACGGAGTTCCATTATCTATTATATCAGATCGAGGAGCTCAATTTACAGCACATTTTTGGAGATCCTTTCAAAAGACTCTAGGCACTAAGGTAAATCTTAGCACCGCTTTTCATCCACAAACTAATGGACAGGCAGAGCGTACTATTCATACGGTTGAGGATATGTTACGTGCTTGTGTGCTAGATTTTAAAGGAAGACAAGATCAACGTCTACCTCTTATCGAGTTCGCTTCTAATAACAACTTCCAAGCTAGCATTCAGATGGCCCCTTACGAAGCACTATACGGGCGGAAGTGTAGGTCTCCAATCGGTTGGTTTGAGCTTGGGGAAGCAGATTTGCTAGGTCCCAATATAGTCCATCAAGCGATTGAAAAGGTTAAGCTTATTAGAGATCGACTTTATACAACACAGTGTCGATATAAGTCTTGTGCAGATGTTCACCGACGGAACTTAGAGTTTGAGATAGAAGATTGGGTTTTCATGAAAGTATCACCTATGAAAGGCATCATTGCGATTCAGAAAGAAAGGGAAGCTCAGTCCTAGGTACCTTAGACTGTATAAGATTATTCGAAAGATCGGTATGGTAGCATACGAGCTTCATTTGCCTTTAAATTTGGAAGCAGTCCATCCTGTATTTCATGTTTCTATGTTACGGAAGTGCATTGGAGATCCTTCACATATTATGCCCATAGAAAATATTTGTATCGCTGAAGATTTATCTTATACAGAGGTACCAATAGAGATTTTAGTTCGGCAAGTAAAGAAGCTTCTAACTAAAGATGTAACTTCTGTGAAAGTGTTATGGAGAAATAACAACATCGAGGAAATGACTTGGGAAGCGGAAGAGGAAATGAGGAAGGAGTACCCCCAACTATTTACAACTTAAGGTGAGTCACATTTCAATGATTGGCAATTATTTCTTCACAACGACTTAATTAGATTTTAAGTAGCTTGAAGGTGCAATTTATATGTCTTCTTACGAGATAGTTATGCAGAGCAGTAGTTAAAATTTTCAGATTTTGACTTTAATTTGCGATTGTAACAAATATAGATTCGCAAATAAAGTCATATGAGAAAAAAGGAAAAACACAACCAAAGAATTGTCTAGATCCATTTGCGGGCAAATGTTCATAAAGGAGGGAGAATGTCAGATCCCATACTTTTTCTCTATTCTTGCATAATATATGTGGCGTAGTATGGCATGGTTATATGAGGTGTATATGAATTAGTATCATACATTGGAGATTAAGATTGAAAATAGGTGGAAATATCAAGAAACTAAACTGATGTTTTAGGTCAAAGGGACCCCTCAAACAAAGTTCATAATTAAAGAAATGGCTCGAGTAGAACTTCGCCTGTTTGAAAGGTTTAATTTGTCCCATACCCTGTGAATAAGACTATGAGTATAAAACATGCCAATAATAGTGTGTTATGAGGTAATATAATGTCACAAGGGTTGTATGTTAAGTTTTGAAGTCAAGAAAATTTGCAAAACTAAGGTCGGCCAAAGTTATCGAAATTTCTCTAATAATATTTTATTAACTTTGGGTCAAATGTCTTGGATGTTTTCTCCCAATATATAAAAAGTTAGAAGGCCTATCACCCATTAAATCGAAGGCCTACGAGTCTAGTTTACAATGCACAAAACCCCGTATCCAATCGACATCACAGTAAAAAGTTATAAGGGTTTTACTACGGACTGCCGGGGTAGAATTTGGGTCGGATCCAGGGCGGGTAAAAATATGGTATGTCGGCTTACTCAACGTTTTAAGCCATTAAAACATTTATTTTAACTTCCAAACCAGAAAAAAAGCTTAATAGAGGGTTCCTATAGAGTTCTTGTATGATGAAGGTTAGTTTTTGACGATTTCTACCATTAAAGGTTGTCCCCGTGCCTAGAAACGTATCTCTACACAAGGCAATCGTTTTCTCCTTCTATTAGTTGCGTTGGGAGCTAGTTTTTGAAGATATAAATTTGTAGTTATTGGTGTTACTTCAAGGTTTACACTTGGTTAACTAAGGTAATCATCTTTGGTCTCTTTTATGATTGTTATTATGAAGTTCTACGGACGTTTGTCAAGTTGAGGCCACATGGCAAATATACCGATTTAAGATCAATTATGAACTGTTTATAGGTGTGTACCAGTTGTGTATGTATAGTATTTGAGAAGCTTGGGACGTAAGGAACAACTTTCGTGAAGAAGCTACGTCTATTTGAGTGTTCATTGGGAAGGTATATTACGGCTAAGCTACGTCCATATTTTACCACCACTCCTCGAAAATTCCTAAAATGCCAAATATGATATTTCGCTATTCTTTTGCTAGAAAGACCTTCATTGAAAGGCATTGGGATCTCATCTGGATTATTTTCATGATTCTGTTATGTTAATATTCCACTCGTTTGGATAAATAGAGTATTCAACATCTACATGTCATTTTATCGGTTTCCTTGATTATATGTTCGCATGTATGAATTTTATTTTTTTGGGTGATGTGACTTAAAATATCACAGGAGACCTTTATTAATTGTAACCAGCCCTCTTTCCCCAATAGTGTTATTATAAAAAAAATCTTTATAGTAACTCACGAACTTCAAAACTCTCTAATATAACTTAAATGTTTAAACTATTAAAATACTTGATTTTTGAAATACTTATTTTATAAATTATCTAGGGACCAAGTTAGGAACTAAGTAAATCACCTTAAACTTGTTATGAATATCTGCAAGGTTAGGTTATCTTTTTAAAATTCGAGTTAACTTTTCAATATTATTTGGAAGAACATATGAGGTTCCACGAGATTGTTATATAATATACAAAGTTTATTATAGGGTTATGAGAACAAGACTACAAACAGGCCAAGATTGGCAGCTTGACAATAGTAACATATAGGTGTTTTAAATCCATGACATGGCATGCTATGCATTCTACTCCTGAGCTATAATCGGGAGGTATGGGGCCTATTGCCTATATTTATACGTATGAGACACCGATGACCACAAGTTGGCGAATATGATGTCGGTTCGCTACCTGAAGGCACCACCATTGCTAGCATTTGGTTGGGTATGTCATGCATTTGCATTAATATATATATGTATTCATCACATACAATTATACGAGCATACCATGCATATTTAAATAGTAGGGGGCCAAATATCAGACATGGAGATTATTTGAGTTTCAGTTTCAAGTGGTATCTCTATTACCCTTTTATAGTAAATATTTATGATTCTACTTTACACTTTACATACCAGTACAATTTTATTCGTATTGATGTCCCTTTGCCTGGGGACGCTGCTTTTTGTTTCGTGCGAGCAGGTACAGACAGGGAATCTAATCGACCCACCCTCTAGGATTCTGGTTCAGCTGTGAGTTGGTAAGATCCACCTTGTCCTGGGGCTATCAGAGGATGTTAACTTTTGTTGTACAGTTTGGGTATAGTCTGTCCTTGTCCCGACAGAGCTTATGTCACTCATAGAGGCTATTGTGGACACAATGTTCTGGGGTTTTTGTTTGTATGTTTCAGCCTCCAGCCAATAGTCTTGGCATGTATATATATGTGCGTGTGTAAGTAGGTATGTGTTCGGTTGTGGCCTCATCGGCTAGATAGTACATTTTTGTTTTTTTTGGCTTGTCTACCATTGTTTGTATGGTTTATTCTCATTCAGGTCATGACCTTCATGGTCCAGGCTTCACTTTTTAGAGGTTGTGCTATCCAATATTTTTGTCTAACGGTTTGGTTTAGCTAATATGTTTTAGTGGGTAACTCGAACTTTTAGGGTATCAAGAGCCAATTACTCCCCCTATTTCGGGGTGTGACATTTTTACTGTATATAGTTTTTGGTTTGTTTTGCTTCTATCTCTTTCTCATTGTTGGTGTTATTTATGTTTAGTTCTACTATTGTACTCATTATTTTAGTTCTACTATTGTACTCATTATTTATTGTTCGGGGTACGGGTCAGCATACCTACAAGTGGGTTATAGTAGGTATCAACATGACTTGGGAAGGAGGGTCATGACATATATAATTCGTAACTAGCGTAAATACGAAATAAAATACTATTGAAAGCATAATTTAAATATATCATTACAATTGTACTCGACGAGGTTTTATATCCTAAAATGTTTTTATCATACACACATTAGAAGTAGTACGAAATACTTTCTTTACAAACTAAAATTTTAACTTGGCTATTTTTGTTTTAAAAGAAGAGAAAGACATGAAAAAGTAAAGAGAGAATTATTGAGATTCTTATTCTGAATAATATTTTTATAATTTGGGTTAATGAGTCTCCTATTTATTTAGGAAGAAAACCTTATACCACTAGGAAAATGTATTAAAAATTTAGGAAAGAATTTTTTTTAAAAAAAATCATTATTACTTATTGGACCTAATCATAAAAGGAATGAACAACACATATATGCCATTTTATACTATTTTCAATTAATATTTTTTTAAAATAACTCAAAAGATTAATTTAAAGTAAAAATAAGGAAATATAAAAAGGTACCACAAGGGATTCAAACTTGAGAGGACATCTTTCATGAATCTACAACCATTTACCACCAAGCTATTTCATATTTATGTGCACATTTTTTATTTTATTATTAATTTCAAGAAGGCCATAATAATTAAAATAATGCTAGATTGTAGACACTAAAAGTTGAGCTTTGGTGTTGTGTAGCTTTGTGAGCACTCCAGCAATTGCGCTATGAGTTTTCTTTATTTTTAATGGTGTTCAAAACATTATATATACCAATAAAATGTACAAATTTTCCTATATATATTATAATTTTTTGACGAAAGGTGTCCACTTGGAAACTCTGGAGACACGGTAGCTCCGCCCCTAGTATAATCTCTTTTATAGGTGCATAGTAATAACCAAAATTTGGATTCAAGATACAATTTCATTGCTCATGGTTGATCTTGCACTACCATAACATTTCATGTAATATTTGTATCCATAAACAAACTATAGTGTCCCTCATTGATTAAGAAGATTTTTTCTCTCTTTATATTGAATTATTTACGGAAAAGTGTAAAAGATGTATTTAAACTAAAGAATATTGAATAAAAATGCTCTTTGTTACTAGTTTGATCCAAACACATCTATATCATTGATACTTTGAACCAAAAAAAAGTCCCTATTGGTACTTCTTAGACAAAAATATTTTTTCCTAATAAACCTATTGTTTCTTTAAGCACATTCTCTTTCTCATAAACTATTATTTTTGAAGAACCATTTTCATATTTTTTTTCTTTTAAATTCCCTTTGACTAATATAAAGGTGGAAAGTAATCTTTTTTTTAAACCAAAAGTTTGAGGCTTAGATCCTTTATTATTTCCAAATCAAATATGTACATATGTTGGCCCTAAAAAAAGACCCAACCTACTAAAGAAAATAAAACAAAACAAAAAGAAAAGTCTTAAAAATGATATATCAAGAAGTGTGGACATCAGCGCTTCCCTAAATCAGTCATCAGAGGAAGAAGATGAAGAGATATCGGAGGCGGTGAAATCTCCAGCTAAACCTTCTTCTCCGTAAAGCTTTGCGACCTTGCACAAACAAATTAGAATCTTGCATCCAGATACTTGTTAAGCTCCATGAGGTGACACTATTTCAAATCCATTTTCCAAGCTAAGTATTTCTTTACTAAGCCTTCAACTCACTCTCTTGAAATACTTGGATCTAGTCTTGTGAGATAACTTTCTTGCACAAATTAGTGCCCATATGCCATAAAGATCGATCTTCTTGTTAGAAAGAGAGTAATTTGGATTTTAGTTGAATGAATTGTATTACCTTCAATGATTACTATTTGTACATGTATTTCGCTAAGAAATAAAAATAGAAAAGAAAATAACTATACAGTTGTCATCTTTTTATTTATTTAATTCCTAACTAAATGTAACCAAATAATATTCTTCACATGTTTGGCACGTGAGAAAATTTATCTAGAAACTTCCATTTTCTGTACAATTGTCTTTCTATTAGACGGTCTAGATTTTGATTCTTCAATATTAAACAATGCATCTGAACCCACATCATCAAGAAAGATGTTTTCAATGTACCTAGACTTTGTCGAAGATTGATCTCCTTTGTCTGAAATCTTTTCTTTTCCTTTTTCATCATCTGCTATTTTCTACTTTTCTATAGATTGATTTGATACATCAATATCCCCCTTCAAATTAAAAGGATATGAAATGATCCCCAATTTGTCCAACAAGAAATAAAGAGACCTCCAAGAAAGAGGTTTAGTGAATAAATTAGCAAGTTAAAATGTCGAGTGGACAAAAGATAGAGTAATAAGTCCGAAGACGAATTGTTGTAGGAAAAAATAGAAATCCAAGTCCACATTCTTTATTCTCTCATGGAAGACAGGGTTTTTGCCTATATGGATCACCGCCTGGCTATCAGAGTGAACAATCATAGGTAGTAGGGGCAGTGCAGACAGATCTGCATGAAGTTAGACAAGCCAAGTGAACTCAGTTTTGACTTTTCACATTGATCTATATTCTCCTTCAGCAGAAGATAAAGACATTGATATTTGGATTTTTTATTTCTAGTAGACAGGTGCACCAGCAAGAAAGATAAAATAACCACTGACTAAGTGATGAGATGCTCGACAAACAGTATAGCCGGCATTGCAAAAGGCAAGCAACTCAAATGATGGATCTGAAGAGAGAAGAATACCTTGTCCAGGGTCCATTTTAAGGTATCGCAAAACCCTTATGGCTACTGAATAATTTGACTAAGTAAGATACTGCATATGTTGGCTTAATTTTAAGACAACAAATGATAAATCAGGTTTGGTCTGAGTATGATAATTGATCTTTCCAACACAATGTATGTATATAGTAGGATTAGATAAAAGAGGACTATTGTCTAGATGAAATTTAGAGTAAGGGTCAAGAGGGGAAGATACAATAGGATCACTAAGGTCAAATTCTTGTAAAAGATCCAAAGCAAATTTCCTTTGATTCACGATGAAGCCCTATTTTTCTCAAAGAATTTATAGACCCAAAAATAATGAATGTCCCCTAAATGTTTGACCTTGAACTCTTTGTTGAGGAAACTGGTGATCTTTGAAATTTCTGTCAGGTCATCACAAGTAAGCAATATGTCATCCACATAGACAACAATGATAGAAATAAGGTCTTTAGTATTCTTGAATGTTAAAGCCCATACTAGTTTGGCATACCACTATCGGTAAGCCTGTTTAAGTCTATATAAAGGCTTATTTAGAAGTCATACCATAGTAGGATCAGGAGGAGTCATTCCTCTAGGAAATCTCATGTAAATATTTTCTTGTAGATCACCATGCAATAAAACATTGTTAACATCCAATTGATGAACACCTCAACCCCTTTGAATAGAAACTGTAAGAAGACATATGATAGTGGTCATTTTGACCACTAAAGAGAATGTGTCAGTGTAATCAGTACCTTCTCTTTGAATATCTCCCCGCAAAATCAATATGGCCTTTAACCTTGCAACTGAACCATCTGATTTATGGTTAACCTTGTAAACCCATTTACAAGGTAAAACTATTTTTTCAAGTGGGAAGTTTTACCACATCCCAAGTATGTTTAAAATCTAGGGCATTGAATTCATAATGCATAATAGCTATCTAGCCAGGATGGGCAGCAACCTGTGCAAAATTATGGGGTTCAAGGACATTAGAATTAGAGAGAACTGTATGTTGATTGGGTAGTGACAAAGAACGAAAAGAGTAGGCAGTGGGTTTGATAGAATTAACAAAAAAAGAACTAGTTATATTAGTAAAAATAATATGTGGGCAATATAATCATCCAGATAGCTGGGTTTGTAACTAAGTCTGTCAGGCCTCCTTGAGGGAAGTGACAGAGGTAAAGAAGAAGTGGGGTCTGGAACAAAAGAAATAGAAGAAGAAGGATTGTTAGGAGGATGAGAAGGAGAAAGGGAAGATGTGAGAGAGGAGAAAGTAGGACTAGATATAGATAGAGTGGAATCTGATGTAGGAGTGGGTTGAGAGGGAGTGGCATCATCTGGAGTTGGTGGAAAACTAGAGAAAATAGGAAAATCAGACACATAAAGAGAGGCAAAAGGGAAATGTTGCTCATGAAATGGTGCATAGCTTGAGAAAAAGACTCTTTTGGTGTCTAGTTCACTAAGTTTGAAATCCTTTTTCCATGAGGATAGCCTAGAAAAACACAAGCTATAGCCCTAGGAGTAAACTTAATTCTATGGTTATCTAAAGTGGAGGCATAACATACACATCCAAAACTTCTAAGGTTCTCATATGAACGAGAATCGCCAAAAAGCATTTCATAAGGATTACTCCTTCTTTTGTGTCATCTAGATGGAAGTATGTTGATCACGTGAGTGGTTGTTATGATGCACTCCCCCAATAGGAAATAGGTAAATGTGACTAAAACATCAAGCCTCTGGCAAGCTCTAGAAGATGTCTATATTTTCTTTCCACGACCCCATTATGTTAAGGAGTATCCACATAAAAGTTTGATGCAAGATGCCCTAAGATTTAAGAAAGAGTGCCTCTTGATTGCATGTCCCTAACTCCATAGCATTATCAGATCTTATGCATTTAACTTGTGTTTGGAATATTCTTTCAATTATAGTAAAAAAATCTTTCAGAATAGAAAAAACATTCCTCTTGCAACTCATAAGAAAAGTCCAACTACCCCAAATATAGTCATCAACGATGGTGAGAAAATGTTGTAAACCATTGTAGGTGGGAGATTTATAGGCCCCATGTGTCAACATGTAGTAAGTCAAAATTCTATTAGAATGAACAGGGCTGATAGGAAAAGGCAATTTAGTTTGCGTTTCCTTAGGACATATAACACAAACAAAATCAGGATTGGAATGAAAATGTATGAAATCAAATTTCTTCATTACTAAATAGGGAACATGACCCATACTTACATTTCAAAGATATACATTAGGAATAACATTAATTGAAATAGGATTTTACTTAGACATTGAATTAATTCCTTCTTGGAATGAAACTACATTTTTCATCAAAGACCAAAACTCATGTCCGTTAGATTGAAATAGATATAGACCTTCCTTCACTTCACCAAAAATTTGAGTTTTCCTCATTAAAGATTCTTATAACACACAACAACTAGGAATGAATAAAAGATCACAACCAGATTGATTGTATAATTTATGGATAGATAATAAATTATACTTGAAATTTGGTACATAAAGTACATTTTCTTGAGTAAATTTAGATAGAATGGGAAAACTTCATGCTGTGTCACAACAATCTGGAAGGAGTTAGGCAATGTAATACATATGGGCACAAGAAGGGGATTTAAAGAGATAAAGAATTTAGAGTTGAAACACATGAGTCTGAATTAATGATCCAGATGTTGGTTAAGACTGAAAAACAAGATCCAACAATTATTGATGCATCGAACCCATTTTTGGAAGTTCCTTCTTATCCCAGCTCCATCTCTTTGGCAACTTGTTTCACAAATTGTGTATATAGTTCCTTGTTGAGGACGTTACCTGGTATGGTGATGCCTGTCTCCTTCTGTGAGTTTTGTGAAATCTCAAAATCATCCGCTGAAATTACTCCATTCACCGTATGAGTTGCTGGAAGCCCTTTTGGTTTATTTGATTCAAAATCCCTTTGTTTTCTGAACACAAAATCATCAGGAACACAATGAGCCTATTTCAATCATCATGAGCATGGCCTTTTTGACACAGTAAGTACATGAGACATTTGGATTGTATGTACTCTTTCTTGCTTTGTTCCTCTGAATAAACTTGCCCCATTTTTTATTGTTATTTAAATATCTATGATTTTGTGAAGGATATCCCCCCTTGAAAGGGAGATTTCTAAACTTCTGATATGATTAACCTAGGGGGGTAACCATGAAACTCATTTCTTCATTAGCATAGGAAGTATTCACATAAGTCTCCCTTTTATTTTCATCCTGCAACAAGAGAGAGTGAGAATAATCAAGGTTAGGCAAATGATTCATCATTATGATGTTACCCCAAGGCCGATCATAAACATCATTGAGACCCATATGAAATTGAATGAGTCGTTGATCCTGTACTGACTTAGCCAACTTAGATTTTCCTTCACAACTACTAACACAACTACAATAAAGCATAAGATTAAGGCAGTCCAAGTCATCCCACAATCGTTTGATCCTGGTGAAGTAACTAGCAACATCAGTGTTGCCTTGTACTATGACTAATAATTCCTTCTATAGATGGTATAGTTTAGAACCATTCTCTCTGCCAAATCTACCCTCTAAACTGTCTGTAATTCTTTGGATATTTTAGAGTAGATGACACTGTATCCAATATCCTTTGTCAACTAGTTGAGCAGCCAAGAAATAACCATATAGTTGCAGAAACTCCACTGAACATACAAATGAGTAAACAAATCTTCTAGCACATATGCCATTGATGAAATCAAGTTTCTTCTTGGCAAGTGAAGTGATGAGCATGGATCTTCTCCACCCTGGGAAACCTCTGCCATCAAAATCTGAAGTAACCAAGTTCATCTCAAGTGAGTCAGAGAAGTGAAGATAATAGGGATGATGAATGTCGATGTTGGTGGCATTTTCTTGGAGCAGCGATTCTAGTGGCAGCGATTGTAGTTTGGTCACCCATGTTTCAAAGAGTGCAGATTCAAAAATATGATAGATGATTTGGGTAGCAAAGATTGGATCGAGCTACTGTCCTGATACCATGTTTGAACAAGAGTAATTTGGTAAATTTTCTGAATGAATTATATTACTTTCATTGATCACTATTTGTATATGTATTTCTTTAAGAAACATAAATAGAAAAGAAAATAACTATACAATTGTCACCTTCTTATTTTTCTGATTCCTAACCAAATATAACAAAATAATAGTCTTTACATGCTTGGCACGTGAGAAAATTTACCTGAAAACTTCCTATTCTGTACATTTTTCCTTCTATCGGACGGTGTAGATTTTGATTCTTCAATCTTGATCAACGCTTCTGATCTATCTACATCATCAAGAGAGATGTTTTCTATGTACCTAGACTTTATCAAAAATTTATCTTCCTTGTCTGAAATCATATCTTTTCCTTCTTAATCGTCTGCGAATTTATGTCGTTCTATTGGATTATTATTTGATACATCAAGACTTCTTGAGTTAGGAGTATTGTGGTCTGGATGATACAAAGGAAACCCTAGGTGAAATCAATTTTTCTTTTATAAATATGAATTCAGTGGATTGAAATCCAAAAGATTTAATACCACCATCAAAGCACATATCTATATAATATTATTGATTTCAATTTTAATAGAGGTTAATTAGATTTAGTACTTCTCCATACCGTTTGTTTGCACAAACGACAACTTCTTCCTTTTAGAATATTATGAAAGAAACTGGTGTTTTTGTCCCCATTCTCAAAAATCAGTCATACCCTGTTTTTTGTTGCGAAATATTTTCTTCAAAATGCAAGTACTTTTTCAATTAAGCTTAAGGTTTTTGTAGTAATGTCTCATTTTCAGCATTGGGATCCTCCTCAAATAATGTTTCTTTGATTTTAAGAATATATTCCTAGATAATTAATTGCTTAATAATATCACCATAAGACTCTTTACCCCACTTTGTTAAAACTTTTTAAAATCTGTTTATGTCCTCCTTGAAATCAAGAAATGGATTATTAGATCCATTAACCTTCCAGTTTTGTTCAACTACATCAATGAAAATCTTATTCTCTGTCCAAAATTTAAGAAATCTGAAAAGTTTCTTATTCCTCCCACCCTTTGATCAAGAGTTAAAAATATAGGAGCATGATTCTTGTTAAATGTTCCACATCCATGTGATCAAACTATCCTTGCAGGCCCTGATTAGTGAGCATTCTATCCGGCCTTTCAAATATGCAAATCATTCCCACCTCTACCATTGCACCATGTAAATGGGATTCCTTTGAATTGCATTTATGCTAAATTACAAGAAGAAATAGAATTTTAAAAATCTTGATGTTCAGATTGAAGCACCAGTAAACCTCCAATTTTATCTTCGAAACTTAGAACTACATTGAACCCCCCCCCCCTGTAGTTAACCAAGAACTATCCATTCCTGTTGCTAGTTGATACATATTATTCCAAAGCATTATTCTTTCTTTTACATTGCTTTTTTCATATGCTCATGTGACAAAGAAATTCGAGACATGACTGTGATTCTCTAACAGTAAGGTAAGGTGTTGTTTAGAATCTTTGACCACTGCAGATTCATTGAATTAATTTAAAAAAACCAGATTTTTCCATTGCAATTAGCTATCGTTAATTGCATCTTTAATCCTTTTCTACAGTATCCATGGTGAGTCCTCATTCTTCGAGGATGAGTGACATGCTTTCTTTCATTTTCAGTCTTTTTTGTTTCAGTTTTTCTAGAGCTAGCTTGGGGACATCTCCTACCATCTCTAGTCAGTTAGAGGCTTTATCTCTAGTCCCTTCATTATGTTCAGACTTACGGTTCTTAGAACTTTAGATTATTGCTTTGATTTAGCTGTCAGGCTAATCCAAATCAGAATATTATGTTTTCGTAACTACGTTGCTTAATTCATGCATGAAAGTAAGAACCCTAGTTGTGTAGATTCATTTAGTCCGTGAATTACACTTGCTAGTTCAATTTATACAGATATACATGAATCAATTTAAAAATGTTTCATTATCAGTACTTAATGTTGCATTTTCAGTTAGCATATTAGAATTTCGAGCTATCCAGTTTCTTGCAGTTATGTTGTATGTTATACATTCTAGTTGGGAGTAGGCTTAATACCGAGTGGACTAGGTTCAATCACCCTCATAGTCCCAGAACTACGTTCCCCCGTAGGTTAAGTCCCCTCTATGGGCAACATATTTAGTGATCACGTCATTCATGCCTTTATACCCCTGGCAAGGTATATTGGGTCCTCTCGATGGGGCGATACATTAGACTCCGTGTTTAGCTCACGTGGTTTTATGTCGATTATTAGTTGCTCCCACAGTCAAATTCTAGTGAATTGACAAGGTTATCAATTACAGTTCAATATTCAGTTTCAGCATGCTATAAACTTGGTCATTGCATTCAGTTTAGTTCATGTTTAGTATTTTCAGTATACTCATTATGTTCATCTTATATCATTGCTCAGTATGCTTTATTTCAGTTATGTATTTTTGTTCAGTTTTATCTTGTCATGCATGCTCAGTACCTTTCAAGTACTGACGCATACTCTGCCTATATCTTTTTGTGATGTAGGTTCAGTTCCTCAGCATTCAGATAACGCATAGATCGATTCCCAATCTCCAGTTCAGTAGTATCCGTGGTGAGTTGTCATTCTTCGAGAACGGTGATTTGTTTTCTTTCATTTTCAGTCTTTTTAGTTTCAATTTTGCTAGGGCTAGCTGGGACATGTCCCAGCATCTCTAGTCAGTTAGAGACTTTATTTCAGACTTAGTTAGATTCAGTTTTAGTTTTGAGTTTGATCTTTCAGTTGTTATTGAACTCTCAGTTTTATATATTTAGCCTTAGAATGGGTATTACCCATCATTTTTTTATATCATGTTTAAGCTTCTGCTCAGCAGTTCTTTTTTCAGTAAAATCTTTAAGTATGCTCATGATATGCCAGTTCAGGGTTAGCTTGGTGTCACTAGTGATCCTAGGTCCCATGTTACATCAAAGGGGTAGCCTCGAGGCGTGACAATAATGCAAAAACCATCACAGATATTATCAATATTTCCTTTTCACAACACAATTTTTTCACGAGCTTAAGTTATATACATCTGATCTTTAGACATCGGGTACTTATAAAGGGAGAATTAAACTTATCTAACCCAAAGAACGAATTGATTAATTCACCACCTAGCGAGCGATACACCTAAGCATACAGAACTGCTAACAACAATTTTTGAGCACTAGATCAATAGTTGTGATTATATAAAACTCTTAAGAATGACAAAAATAGACCCAAGGGCCCCACATTCAATTACACATAGCCAGAACATGACCTTGACAATGACATAAATATTAAGACTTTCGTACAACTATAATTATTCATGGTAGTTTTCCATAGGTTCTCATAAGCAATGTGGTAGATGTAGAACCACTGGAATATATTTTAACTACTCCAAGACAATACCAAATATGTCATATCTAAAATAAGCAAGCATGTCAAGGATGTCATCCTACCCAAAGGTGATTGTAGGATCGGTACACCCGATCCAGCACAAGGGATCCACCCATAGATATGTAAACACGGATGGGCATATGCAACGAATCATACTTCAAATCATGTTTGTAACACCCTATATCCAAAACCAGACTGAATAAGCAGATTTACAGAAGTTGCACGTGCCACCCACGAACTGTAGGGTGACCCACAGTCCATCGTGGTGGTCCGTGGATGGCCACCTGCAGCCCTCCCCAGAATCAGCCCATAAATTTCTCTAAGGAATGACCCACGACCGAACCCATAGACCGTGGTCCAGGTCTGTGGATTGAGGCCTCAAAACCTAGTCTCTGAAGTTGATTGATGGACTGACAGGATGGAACTTGGGTCTGACCACAAACCGTCGATCAGTATGTAGGTTAAGACCCTCAGCACCCCCTAAAATCCATCATCTAAAGTGGATCGACGGACTGACGGGACGGATCATAGGTCAGTCCATGGACTGTTGATCAGTCCATAGGTCGAGACCCTCAGGACTCTCCAAAACCCATCCTTTGAAGTCGATCAACAGACTAACAGGATGGATCGTGGGTCAGTCTACGGACCATCGATCATTCTCATCGGTGGTTTTAGCAGATTTTGAGTTAAGGGTTGTTTGGTCATGTCCTCATGCGTTGAACCCTTAAACTACATCGTTTAACCCCTAAACAATGTAGTTTTGGTCAGTTTTAGCCTAGTAAACTAGTTAGAACCCAACCTAATGAATTATTCACCAAAAATTCATCAATCTTAGAGAAAAAACAAGAAAATAAAGTTGAGCAGCCCTAGTTCAAGAATGCAGTGAGTTTTCACCAGTTCCAGCACCAAAATCAAAAGATTTTTCTGTGAATTTCGTCACCAAGTATGTGGTATTTCACTAGTGGGTTCCTTTCACCCACTAGGTCCCTAGATTATAGTCAGAATCTTGATTCCCTTACTATTTTCTAGATCTAGAGTTTCTAGAATGTTAGAAATTGATGGGTTTTAGCTGTTAGAATGATCCAAATCAGATTATCATATTGTTGCTTCGTTTCTTGTATAATATTCAGACCCCTAGCTATGTAGTTCTTTTAGTTCATGAATTACACATGCTAGGTTAGTTATTTCAGATATACATGCTTCAGTTTACGAATTTCACATTATCAGTTATAATTGTTGCATTTTGAGAGTTTGCATGTCAGTAATTGAGCTATCTAGTACTTCTATATTTCAGTCATAATATTGCTTATACACCTTTTAATTGGGAGTAGGCTTAGACCGAGTGGACTAGGGTTCATCTTATCTGAATAGTCCTAGAACTACGTGCCCCCAAAGGTTTATAAGTCCCCTCTGTGGGCATTACATTTTTGTGATCACGCCAGTCATATCCCTAAGGTTAGAGACTATTTTCAGACATAGATAGTTTCAAATTTGGTAATTGAGTTTCACTTTTTAGCTGTTGTTAAACTCTCAGTTTTTATATATTCAGATAGTTTATGGGTATCCCCCATCATTTCAGTTTATCTTATGATTTAGCTTCCGCATAGTACTTTCCTAATTAAGTTTATTTAGTATGCTTATGACATGCCAGTAGGGTTAGTTTGGGGTCACTCATGATCCTAGGTCCTGTGTCCGCATCCTTAGGGTAGCTTCAGGGAATCACAAATTTGGTATCAGAGTATTAGGTTCAAGAGTCATATGAAGTTTGAAAAGCCGCGCTAAGTAGAGTCTTTTTCATGGGTGTGAAATGCACCACATTTAATGAGAAGGAGGCTACGAAATGTTTTAGGAAAACTTCACTTTCTTGATATTCTTATCGTGCGTGAGGTATGATCCAATTTCCTTGTTCTAATCCTTCGTTATGCATTTCAGATCATACCTCCTCGTAGAGCTTATAGAAGGAATGTGAATGCATGCAATGCTAACGCAGCTCCTCCAGTCCCAGATGAGGAAATTTCGAATGCTGAATTTTGGAACGCCATAAGCTTTTGGCTCAGTGTGTAACCAACTAGAACAACCAACAAGTTCCAGTTCCTACTAATAGAAATGGTGGATTAGGGGCAGCTAGGGTTCGAGATTTTGTAAGGATGAATCTGCCTGAGTTTTGGGTGAAATCTATTGCTTTTCTTTGGAATATTATGTCTAGTGAAAGGATTTGAGTGGATTCTCAGAAAAAGAAGTAGTGAAACAATGGCCTATACCTACCTCTCCTACAGATATCAGAAGCTTCTTAGATTTAGTAGGTTATTACAGAAGGTTCATGGAAAGATTTTCTTCCATAGCCTCTCCATTGACTAAGTTAACACAGAAAAAGGTTAATTTTTAGTGGTCAGATGATTATGAGAAAAGATTCGCAAAACTAAAAACTAGGTTAGCTATAGCTCCTATTTTGACTCTACCAGAGGGTTCAGACGGTTATGTGATCTATTGTGATGCATCCAGAGTCGGCCTAGGTTGTGTGTTGATGCAGCGAGGTAAGGTTATAGCTTATGCTTCTAGACATCTTAAGGTGCATGAGAAGAACTATCCAACTCATAACCTCGAGCTTGTAGCACTAGTGTTTGCACTTAAGATTTGGAGACATCAGTTGTATGGTGTTCACGTAGATGTGTTCACAGATCATAAGAATCTTCAGTATGTGTTCACCTAGAAAGAGTTGAATCTTCGCCAGAGGAGATGGCTTGATTTCCTCAAGGATTATGAAATGAGTGTTCATTACCATCCTGGTAAGGCCAATGTAGTAGGAAATGCTCTTAGTAGACAATCTATGAGTAGTGTAGCACACGTTGAGGAAGAAAGAAAGGAACTAGGAAAGGATGTTCACAGACTTGCTCGCTTATGAATTTGTCTTATGAGCATATCAGATGGTGGTGTAACAATTCAGAATAGGTCAGAATCTTCATTGGTAGCGGAGGTTAAGGAAAAGCATGACAGTGATCCGATATTGTTTTAACTAAAGGGTGCAGTCCATGAGCAGAGAGTTGAGGTTTTCTCCCAAGGGGGAGATGGTGTGTTTCGCTATAAGGGTCGATTATGTGTTCCTAAGGTGGGTGAGTTGAGTTAGCATATTCTTGCATCAGCCCATAATTTAAGATATTCTATTTATCTAGGTGCCACTAAGATGTACCAGGATCTCTGAAAAGTCTTTTGGTGGAATGGTATGAAAAGGGATATAGCGGATTTTGTGGCTAAGAGCCTTAATTGCCAGCAAGTGAAGGTAGAACATCAAAAACCAAGAGATATGACTCAAGATATCAACATTCCTACTTGGAAGTGGGAAGTGATCAACATGGACTTCATTAGAGGTTTTTCTCGTACTCGTAGACAACATGAATCCATTTGGGTGATAGTTGATAAAGTCACCAAATCTGCGCGCTTTTTGGCTGTTAAGACTACAAATTTGGTTGAGAAATACCCCAAGCTTTACATTAATGAGATAGTCAGGTTGCATAGGATTCCTTTGTCTATCATTTCAGATAGAGGTCCTCAGTTTACCTCTCATTTCTAGAAGTCATTTTAGAAAGGTCTTGGCACTCATGTTAACCTTAGCACAACATTTCATCCACAAACGGATGGTCAGGCAAAATGTACCATTCAGACATTGGAGGACATGTTGAGAGCTTGCGTGATCGATTTCAAGGGTAGTCGGGATGACACCTTCCTCTTATAGAGTTCGCCTACAATAATAGCTACCATTCTAGCATTGAGATGGCCCCTTATGAGGCATTGTATGGGCGTAGATGTAGATCTCCAATTGGTTGGTTTAAAGTATGTAAAGCAACCTTGATAGGGCCAGATTTAGTTCATAATGCTATGGAGAAAGTACAACTCATTAGAGATAGACTTAAGACAACCAAAGTCTCCAGAAGTCCTATGCAGAGGAGAAGGGAATTAGAGTTCCAAGTTGATGATTGAGTTTTCCTGAAAGTGTAACCTATGAAGGGATTGATGAGATTTGGCAAGAAAGGGAAGCTCAGTCCTAGATATGTAGGCCCTTACATGATTTTTGAAAAGAGTTGGTAAAGTGGCTTATGAGTTAAAGTTGCCAACAGAACTAGCAGCAGTTCATCCAGTTTTTCACATTTTGTTGTTGAAGAAGTGTGTGGGTGATCCAGCATCTATTGTACCTTTGGAAAGTGTGGCTGTGAAGGATAGTCTCACTTATTAAGAAGTACCAGTTGAAATCCTTGATCATCAGGTTTGAAGGTTGAGAAACAAAGAAGTCACTTCAGTTAAGGTTTTGTGGAGGAGTCAATCCATAGAGGGAGCTACTTGGGAAGCAGAAGCAGCCATGAAGGCCAAGTATCCTCATCTCTTTTCTTCCGATTCCATTCTAGCTTGAGGTAATAGTGCCTCTTCTGTTTTTCAGTCATTCATGCGCAGAATCAATCTTAGTATCATGTTCCTTCGGTTTGTACTTGCATTTTATGCTTATTTGCATGTCCTTGGAACTTAATTCAGTCAGAAATCAATTTCTAGAAATAGTTGCAGGGTTTGCAACTCTTTCCCTCCCTATCCAACTAATTTAGACTTCATTCAAGGAAGAATGTTCCCAAGGGGGAGATAATGTAACACCCCGTATCTGAAAATAAACCGAACCAGCAAATTTCTAGAAGTTGCACGTACAACACATGGTTGCCACCCACGGACTGTAGGGTGACCCACAGTTTGTCTTGGTGGTCCGTGGATGTCCATCTACAGCCCTTCCCAAATTAGCCCAGAAATTTCTCTAAGGCATAACCCACGGCTGGACCCATAGACCTGGGTCAGTCCACGGACCGTTGATTAGTCTGTAGGTCGAGACTCTCAGGACCCCCCAGAACCCATCATCTGAATTCGATCGATGGATTGACAAGATGGATCGTGGGTCAGTCCACGGACCGTCGATCAGTCCGTAGGTCGAGACCCTCAGGACTCTAGAACCTATCCTCTCAAGTCGATCGACAGACTGAGAGGACGGATCGTGGGTCACTCTGTGGACCGTCGATCAGTTCCGTTGGTGGTTTCAACAGATTTTAAGTCAAGGGGGTTTTGTCTTTTCATCATGCGTTGAACCCCTAAACTATGTAGTGTTGGTCAGTTTTAGCCGAGTAACCTTGTTAGATACTAACCTAATCAATTATTCACCAAAAATTCATTAATCTTAGAGAAAAAACAAGAAAAGAAAGACAAGCAACCCTTGGTCAAGAACGCAGCGAGTTTTCATCAGTTCTAGCCCCTAAATCGAAGATTTCTTCGTGAATTTCATCACCAGGTATGTGGGATTTCACTAGTGGGTTCCTTTCACCCATTAGGTCTCTAGATTTCAGTCAGAATCTTGATTCTCTTAATATTATCTAGACCTAGGGTTTCTACAATGTTAGAAATTGTTGGGTTTTAGCTCTTAGAATGATCCAAATCAGATTATTAGTTTGTTGTATGATATTCAGACCCCTAGCTATGTAGTTCTTTTACTTCATGAAATGCACATGCTAGGTTAGTTATTTTAGATATATATCCTTCAGTTTACGAATGTCACATTATCAATTATAATTGTTGCATTCTCAGAGTTTGCATGTTAGTAATTGAGCTATCCAATACTTTTGTATTTCAGTCATAATATTGCTTATATACATTCTAATTAAGAGTAGGCTTAGAACGAGTGGACTAGGGTTCAGCGTACCCGAATAGTCCCAGAACTACTTGCCCCCGTAGGTTTATAAGTCCCCTCTGTGGGCATTACATTTTAGTGATCATGCCAATCATGCCTCTATACCTCTGGCAAGGTATATTGGGTCCTCTCGATGGAGCGTATAGATCGGACTCAACATTTAGCTAATGTGGTTTTATGTCGATTATTAGTAGCTCCCTTACAGTCAGATTCTATTACATTAACCATGTTATCAATTACAGTCATATCTCAATCTCAACATGTTATAAACTTGGTCATTGCATTTAGTTAGTTCATGTTCAGTATTCTCAATATAGTATCTTGCTTATCTCTTATCATTGTTCAGATATATACTTTGGTTCAGTTTTATTTATTGTTCAGCTTTATGCTGTCATGCATGCTCAGTACCTTTCAAGTACTGACGCATACGCGTTACATCTTCTCATGATGTAGGTTCAGGTTCTAGCTTCCAGATCACGCATAGATCGGTTCCCGATCTTCAGCTCAGCAGTATCAGTGTTAAGTCCTCATTCTCCGAGGATGACAGACATGTTTCCTTTGCTTTTAGTCTTAGTTTCAGTTTTTGCTAGATTTAGCTGGGGCATGTCCCAGCACTTCTAGTCAATTAGAGGCTATTTTCAGATATAGTTAGTTTCAGCTTTAGTATTTGGGTTTGACTTTTCAGTTGTTGTTAAACTCTCAGTTTTTATATATTTAGATATTTTATGGGTATCCCCCATCATTTCAGTTTATCTTATGATTTAGCTTCCGCACAATACTTTCCTTATTCAGTTTATTTAGTATGCTTATGATATGTAAGCAGAGGTATCTTGGGGTCACCCATGATCCTAGGTCCCATGTCCACGTCCTGGGGGTAGCTTCGGGGTGTGACAATGTTCGGAATGTATTAGGTAGTCAACATGAGAATATACAGAACCAAGGTCGAATAACACGAGATACTACTTTCGTAGTGCCCATATCAAACATTTTCTTTCATCCAACTCCGTCTCCTTGATTTTTAGCCTCCCGCATTAAACCAGTCCAGTCTTTAATACCATTGTACACATTTTTGATTTTTAAAACCTCACATACTTCTCATAGTACTTCACTGAAGCCATCACTCTTAATACTAACAAACATAATAACTACACCAATCACTTACCTTACTTTCAAACCGTCACTCGTATTAAAGTCTTCTTAGCAAACACATCATCGCCTCCAAAATTTCAGAACTATGGCTCCTTCTCTTTCCGTGTAAGTATTCCATGACAGATACGGGTCACACCCAAGGACGATAACACTAATTTTAAATCTAAAAGTACTTTCTCATGGAGGTAAAGATATTGAATCACACCCAATGTCAACTTCACGCGATCTTTCAAATACCAAGTTTCAATTACCAATCATCCTATCATATACCTTATGTCAAACTTAGAGAAATTCTTGGTCACTCCAATAATTATATTTACTATGAGCACATCAACTCTATTTACTATCAAGTGTCTATATAACACATCACATCAATGTGTGTAGTTCCATCAACAAAGTAGTTTCAATCTCCTCGAAATCTGCATTAACCATGTAGAACTGTAGGTCCATTCTGTTGAACATCCATAAGCTACCTATCATAATTTGAACAATCTAGCTCGACATAACCACATAGAATCTTCCACACACATTGATTGTCACCCAAACCAAAACTCAATCTTTCTAAAAGACGAAATAAACCTTAGTAAGTCTGTACTGAACTAGTTCACATCTAACAGTCATATCTAAAATCATAGGCAAAATCATTACAACCTTCAACTACAAACCAAGAATTTATACGAGAGGTCTTATTCCTTTACTTTTCTTAAATTCTTCCCATGACAGAAAATTCGAAATATCTTGAACTCTTCAATACACCGGGCTCTTATTCATTTTGTTGACTCGCTTACCAATCCTATTATTTGGCCAACAACCCTTGACATTTTTTCCTTATCCTCTAAACTAAAATATTTCATGAAACCCCCTTAGGTCCTTTAACAATCAAAAATTACCAATTTATGACTCAAATTATGCACAAGTCCTTCCAAATGCTTGATACTCAATGCGATCAATCATTTCTTACCTTACCAATCCACACCTTGACAAAACATACTACCACGAACATAGACTCGTAATTGAAAACTTGAATTTTGACCTCAACAGTGTAACACAATCCCATTATCTATCAATTTTAGCTCAGACATTGAAGATCTTTATGGATTCACATATCTTTTCTTAAAATTGATTGCCTCTCCATCAATCTTATTGTATCCTTCATTAAAAATTCAACCATACCAGTCACCAAACTCAAAATCATAAGAAAAAAACTTATCACCACACTCGAGTCAAACGTCTGTAGACATCTTTCTCAAATCTTATCCAACAATTTTTAACTAATATGAATGACATGTAAACTATCACAATAATCTGGGCCAAACAGCTAAAACCATGATTAAACCATGTGAATATGAATCCAATTATCCACTCTTTCTGAAGATACATCTTTGGCCCTCGCAATCAAAGTAAATATCCTTGTTCTCTCTTCCTTCTGAAAATTCAACTACTTCCCACTAATTATTTGCATTTATGACTCTAGCTCATTCAATTCTACTCAAGTTGTGTCTCAGCACCTCCTAATCAATAATCTTTATCATATAGTTGCATCCTAATCACAATTCATCACAAACTCTTCTTACTATTATGCTCAGTTAGCCCTTGCCATCACCACAAAGTCAACCTTGTCATCAACATGACATCTCAAACCCAACTATACCAATCAAATTCAAAAGATTAACTCAATTTTATACGCATTTTCTTACTAAAATTCTCAATTACCTTCACACAAGTATACTCATTGAGACTTCCTTTACCTATAAGCTTGGCATCCTAATATTGATCCACTTCCATGGAGCTTACGATGAAATCACCACTCATTTAAAATCCTAGAGATACACTTCAAAGCCTAAACACATCAATACCATACCAAAGATCCACCACTAAAAGCTTCCTACCTACCGAGAAGATTGTACCCAAATAGCTCACACATTTATGCCCATTAAGTAACTATAATACACTACCAAATTCGTTCAGTCTCTCATCCAAAGCGATATGCATTCCTTCGTAGATCATGTCCATAGCAAGAGTAACACAGTCCATCACTCTAACCAAGTAAGAATTGGTACCATTGTAATAAGCGTATCATGATCCTCTTTGATATACACTCAATATATAAAATTGTAGTAGATAATCTGACTTCAATTGGCGCAACATCATTCTCATCATTGCTAAGCAACCTGTACATGTTACGACAACTTTACTTACTGTATTTTCCATAGTTACAATGTTCATTATCTAGTCACCCCTTTAATCATTCCACTTTCAGTTGTAAAACCACTCAAGATATTGCCTATACCACATAAGTACTATTTCTCTATTGGGGCAACTAACGTGAAAAAGATAACACATTCATGAAGTCTCTCAAATCATTGTCCAACCTCATCATTCTCATAACCTCAAAATACATCGTCGAGTCATCACTTTATTCAACTCTTTCGAATATGACCACATATCATTTCCATAAGTATATCACTTCCATCTTAGTTCAAGATCTAACATCCAAGACATAAATGATGTAAACTATCACATGAGGAATCACGCATGAGTCATCAGTATAAGTGAGAGAGAATGGAAGGAAGCGATAATGATCAGATCAGACCAAGGACGCATGATAGAGATTCAAGAAGTAAAAATATTTCCTAAAAGTCACTATAGCCTCTAGAAGTTAAGTATAGACGTCTCTGTACCGATCCTCGAAACTCTATTTAGACTCAACTTGTACACACATTAGACCTATGAACCTGGCTCTGATACCATTTTATCATGACCGAAATATGGACGTGATGGCACTCGTCTTATCTCACAAAGACAAGTCAGCCTAAAACCTAAATATCACAAAAATGCGAAAGCAAGACAAATTGAAATCTCAAAATATCACAAGTGCGGATAACTAAGTCAACTTAATAAAAAACCCAAAATTTGGTTGTCACGTGTACAAGACTCTAAAGTATTACAATCGATTCAACAGAAAAAAACAAAAGTCTCAAATAACATTGTTTCTAGAATAGAACAAGATCATAAATAGGAGTAAGAAGGTCTGTTGAGATTACAAACAACTACCTCACAAATCTCCAAGAAGCCATGGAAAAGAAGAGAATGGAAAGTATTACAAAAATCCAGGCTTGTAACCTACAAAAATAGTAGAAGCAAGGGGTGAGTACCTAACCACACGGTACTCAGCAAATAAACTTTTAAACACAAGTTAAGGGAATGGAATATGGGTACTCCTTACACCCCAACCAAACCTCCACAACTATAACCTGCATAAAACCAGCCCAACCTAACCGTTCATAATTTACAAAGCACGGAACTCAACAACAACACTCTAACAATTTCATATTCTCAACAACAAGCTAAATATTCATCAATCACAAGTTCCAAGAAAAGGCACTCACGAGATTAACAACACTCAAGATCAAGTTCACCAATGATAAAGATGTACAATGCAATGAAATGCAATGTCAAATAAAGTGATGCATGCTTGACCTAATGATACAAACCTGTTGTCTCACATTCCAGGACTCATGGGGGACATATATGTACATGCATCCGTTGTGGCGTGCGACACGACCCTCCAGATATAGTATCCATTGCGGTGCGCAACACGTCTTGCGAAATATAGTATCCATCGTTGTGTGCGACATGTCCCTCGAAATGGTACATCCTCTTACACATAACACTTATCACAATCATGTCTCAGAGCCAATGCATATGACATATTCACACAAATAATGATGAGATGACTATTTTCATAACTGCATAATTCACAACAACACAATCCTGATACAACATCAACAATGAATCAATAAGCTTTCAAACTATTCTCAACACATCACACACCAATAATTAATCACATTAACTTTTATTACCCCTTTTTCATCATTAGAATTATTCAATATGGACAAGTCAACCCATCACCAATTTTCATTACTCTCAAACACGTACCACAAGGAAATACACGATTCTATGCACTTAACAAGGGTTTAAAAATCCACTTACCTCAATCAATCGAACAATTACTTCAGAACTTGACCCTTCCTCTTTCGGTTGACTTCCAAATCAATACAATCTATTCAAATAGATAATCACAATAAGATTTCGAAACTAACAATACCCATATCACTACAGGTCTAGCCTAGACCCAAAAAATCACTCAAATATATAATCAAATTCCTAATCTTGATGTCAATTACATGTCAACTTCTTTCAATTTTTTCCAAATTTTAAGTCTAGGGTTAAGTTCCAAGTTCTCCAATATCATAAGTGTAATAATATTTATATACTATAATACACCTAATATTTAATTACATATCTTAACATTATTAAAAATTAATTTATGAGTAACTATAACAATACAATAAAAGAACCCTAAAGAAAATGACAAACCAGTTGGTTGGATTCGCTACACAAAACAACTATCCATCCATACTTCACACACTATCCAATCACCCTTCATTATTATAAAATTATTGTCCAACAATTTTATCTAATCATGAATCATTAATGCCAGTCATGAAGAATATTCAGTTACTTGATAAAAGTTGATTTATTAATCTATATTCCGCCCCTCACCACATAGTTATTGTTTTATGATTATCCTTAAAATTGCATGGTCATGTTTAATTTTTAATTTGACACACAAAAAAAATAGTACAAGCCACGGCAACAACAATCAATTCACTTTGTTCCTCACCCACAATATAAAACAAAATTTCCTCTAAGAACCAATACCTAATTTGTTCATATCCTAGAATTATAATACAAATGTAATGGATTGAATTTTTTAAAGTTCTCACCTGAATGTCGTCGTTGATGTCGTAGGTAAGTCCCGACTCCTTTTTTTTTCATAAATTATGACCCAAAATTTCTCAACCCTTATAATTTATTTCCATATACGGGTAAAGTGGTATATGGTATTAAGTAAATTATAAACTTAACCCATTACGCAATAACTAAAATTAGTTATTTAATAATTAACCATCAATCAATTAATTCTAGTTAAACGAATAGTTCAAAATTTATAAAAATAACCTTCCGGGTAATTGCAGGTCGGCACTAGAGAATCATTGATGTTCCCCAAGTGAACCCCTATCATGGCTGACTACAAGCAGACGGCTAACTCATGAATACACAAGCATCAAACTGAAAGAAATGTTAAATCAACAGTGTAATAAATCCTTAATGTCTCTAACCATACAAAGTATTAAACATAAATTTTAAGGGAAACCTCTGAAACTGATAGACTGGGACAAGACCCACGACTCATCAAGAAAACTAGTACGAAAAACTCATAAAACTAGAATCCTCCAGAAGCAAGGACGTCTCACTCAAAAGCTGGCAAGCGGATGAAGTAATATAAATGGACTCTTGTTGAGGATCCTAAGAACCTCTATCTACATCATTAAAATATGCAGGTCGAATGACATCAGTACATTGAATGTACAAGTATGTAATATAGTTGAATAAAAAATAACTGAATGAAAGAAATAAAATAGATATAGTAATATATTCAACTGAACTTAACGAAATACATGAATGAAATCATTAAAAGTTTACAAGAATACTTACTCATCTCTGAACACAACATATTAAGTGATATAATAAAAATACACTTTTAAGTCTATTTTGGAGATTCTCTAATCGACAACCATCACTATGAGCTACGTGATGATACAACGTCTTTCCCACGGTGCTAGAACTGTCCTATAACGTGCGGGGGTATAAAACCTCTCAACTAACTTGATCCACTAAGCTCTGCCCAAAGGCACTAGGGATTCATCTTAAAAGTATGACCTTGTACCCATGTTGGTAAGACATGATTTATGTGGGCTGGGAGTTGTCTGAACTCTCCCACATATTGGTGCTCAATACTACTCCCACTAATATATACTCTTGCTCAAATGTATAAAAACATTACTCTTTTTCTGGTTAGATATAATTGCTCAAACTAATCTCTTAAAAGAGGTAACTGCTCAGAAATATCTCTAAGCCTCATTGCTAATTTAGAAAACTGTGTTTCTCTTTGTTTAAAGTAAAAATACTTTATCTAGGTTAAGATGAACGAATCAACTCAAGGATCTCAAACAATATAGAAAACTCAATACTGAGAACTGAACGATACTACTCTTCTAAAAAATACTCAATATATAGGGTTCATGTTGAATATTGACATGCACGAACCAACTCAAGAATCTCAACGCATAACATATAGCAATTCAATAATTAGGAATAGAATTTCCAAAAGAATCAAGAACTCAAGAACTCAAAATCAACTCATCTCAAGAAAACTCAAATCTAAGGATGGAACCCTAGATTACTTTTTCACTGATTTAAAAGAAGATGTAAGGGATGATTGTAATGACCCGAGAGCACCCCCTAGTCGTTACAGGAGTATTCGACCTCGAAGAGGTCTTATACAAGCCCTTAGCATTCGTCATAGCATGTATCATAGAATAAAATCATAGAAAATTTAAAACTTCTACTTTGGAAGTTCAACTTTACTTCATATATGAAAAACAGAATCTAACTTCGTCACAATGTACCATCTAGACATAGAAGTATCGAAAATGGGACTTAGCCCTTACATCAATAAAAAGTCTTGAAATAGGAAAGTACAACAATGTCATTCAACATAAGAAAAGAACTAAACATAGAAGCTAGATCATAAGGTCTTGTCCTCCGACTTGAGAACTCACCAACTTTGGGAAGCAACTCCAACGGTCTTGAGAAGTAAGCTTGAATCCTCAACGGCCCGAACCTAAATGTTTGGGGAAAAGGGAGAAAATATGGGTTAGTACAACACACGTACTAAGTATGGCTACTATGAACAAAAACCATTGAAACATGCATAAAAGGACATTTAGTCAAAACATGTTTTTTACCAAGTAAATCCAATATGCACACAAAGTAAGCATCATAGTCCAAACCAACATAATATCATCCCAACATGTAGACAACCCAAACAATACTAGTGCAGTGCAAAGAATAGAACCCCATAACCCTATTCAAAGCCAAGTATCACATTAAGCAACCTACTTCATGCATACATTCATAAGATCATATTTCATCATAACTTACCATATTCATAATGATCATACATAACATAGCTTCAACATACATAAGTCATAATCATCATAATCATAAGAGAACACTACTACAACCATCTCTTAGGATCCCACGAGTGCAATGTGCAAGAGAAGTCTCATACCCTCACTTACACTATGTAGAAACCCTTAAGAAAGCCCTAGTATGAGTTGACACCTTTCATACCTTCATTTACTTTTACATTAGGGAAATATTGCAATAACCGACATAGACCATGAGAGCTAAATGGAATCCGGTGTTCTACTTCCACACCAAAAAGAGAGGATTAACACTTGCCTAAGGTGTAACCATTCGTACATAGCTATCTAGGTAGATCCACTAAGCTAGAGTCCTATGTGGTCACATAGTTAAGGGTCAAGGAGATTGCTTCTAGAAACCCTAACTTACTAAATTAGGGGGTATCCATCTCATGAAACAACACATACCTTGGGTAATCCGGACTTGCTAAACGTGAGGAAACCCATGTGGGGAACCGAACTTACTAAACGTGAGACCCCCATCTCATTTGCATGCCCTTTCGGTGCTAAGCAAATAATTCCCTTTTGTAACCATCTTTAGTCATCACATAAGTTCACATTAGCCTTTACTAGACTCTTATGTAGACATCTTACCATAATAGCTCATATGTTTTCATAAGTGAGTAACAATCCTTTCACTTTAGAAATACTTAGCAAGTGAGTAAACCTTTCACTTTTCATTACATTATAATCATGAGAACTACCTTTCAATCATATAGCCATCATACGATAACATACATACATACTTCATAGCTAATTCAAGTGTAGGGGGTTAAGGATGAGGAAACTAGGTCATCAACACCACAACACATTAGGTATAGCATCATTTCAATCTAAGTAATTCACCTTTCATACTTGAGTTCAAAGAAGAACTAACCTTCATACCTACTTTCCCTTCATGGGACATTCATACTTCAATTACCAAACAATTCATAACCAATACATAATACAAGGTAATTCATGAAGTAATATCATAATCAACATCAATATAAGTAAATTGACACATTCCATTCATAGCCTTCAAGGCTTCATTCAAAGACTCAACCCTAATTTCTTAGAAATTATACATAACCTAGGGTAGAATCATCATACAAACATGAATTACATAACATCACATTCAATTCATAGCCTTCAATCGTATTCGAACGTTTTGACCCTATAAACATATATTTACCTAATTTAAACCTTTCTACAAGATTATACCATCATACGACACTCCCAAACCTGCCCAAAACCTAAGGACACAATAGAACACATTCCTCTCTAGTTTCTGGACGTCATGGTCGCTTCTTGACGTTTAAACTTTTACTCTTCCAAACTAAGTCAATTTCATTAATTTAGGTTTAGAAACATCATTTTAACTATTTGTAAGTCATTATTCACAAGGTGAGGCTCTAACTTAAGTCATATTTCTGGGATGTTATAATATCCCCCCCTTAGGAACATTCATCCCGGAATGTCACTTGGGCTTGTAGCAGCACAACAACCAGTCACATCAACAACATCATATCATCATATCATATAGGAATTTAATTCACAACATCACTATGCTCAAAACTTTTTACTTCACATAAGTATAGGAGGAACTACCTTCTCCATATTCAATGAGCATCAACATATATATTAAGCAATCAACTAGACGTTTCTTTAACAAGACAACATCAAGCAAGCTCATTACAACTCTCATGAAGACAACATCACACAACATCTATGGGTGCAATTTCAACCATGAGAAACAAAATTCATGAAAACTCAAAATACAACTTAAGCATGAATTTTCACAAAAAAAAATATGCATATATAAGGAAATCATGTCATAATCATCAACACACATGATTTTCAATTTATACCAAATTAAGAGAGACTACTAACCTCAACTTTGGCTATGAGTAGGAGGAAAAAGATGAGGGTAGAGGGACTTCATGTCGGCCTTGGCCTCCCGTGTTGCACCCTCAACTAGGTGGTTTCTCCATAGGACTTTTATGGAGTCAACCTCTTTATTCCTTAACTTCTTAATTTGGCGATCTAAGATTTCAACCGGAACCTATTCATAAGAAAGGTTCTCATTCACCCCTAAACTTTCTAGAGAGAGAAGGGACACCGGGTCACCAATACACTTCTTTAACATACAAAATATGGAATACCAAGTGAACCGGGGCCAATTCGATGGGCAATTTCAACTCATAAGCGACCTTTCCGACACGCTTCAAGATCTCATAAGACCCAACATACCAGGGGATAAGCTTTCCCTTATTACCAAAACTCATCACCCCTTTCATGGGTGAGATATTCAAGTAGACCCAATCACCTACTTCAAATTCAAGATTGATATACCGTGAGTTTACAGTATTTCTAATACATTTCACTTACAAGTTGTGTGTGTCTAGGGCCTTTTTATATTGGTTTTTATGTATTCTATCATGTTTTGCAGGAAAGGTGTTCAGGCGCGGAAGTTTAGANCACCCCTTTCATGGGTGAGATATTCAAGTAGACCCAATCACCTACTTCAAATTCAAGATCCCTCTTTTTATTATCGACATAAGACTTTTGCCGACTATGAGCCGTTTTCAACCTATCCCTTATAAGTTGAACTTTTTCCGTAGCCTCATAAACTACCTCGGGACCAAGAAGAGAAAATTCACCCACTTCAAACCACCCAACCGGAGATCGACACCTTCTACCATAAAGTGCTTCAAAGGGTGCCATAGCAATATTCGAGTGGTAGCTATTGTTGTAGGAAAATTCTATCAAAGGTAGGTGGTCATCCCAATTACTTTTGAAGTCAATGACACACGCTGTCAACATGTCCTCTAGGGTTTGGATGGTACATTCCGCTTGACCATCCATTTGAGGGTGAAATGTGGTACTAAGTTTCACTTGAGTACCAAGCCCACTTTGGAAAGACCTCCAAAAATGGGAAGTAAATTAGGTACATCTATCAGAAATAATCGACAATGGGGCCCCATGCAACTTCACAATCTCCTTAATGTACAACTTAGCATAATCTTCCGCCGAATAAGAAACCTTGACGGGAAGGAAATGGGCTGATTTAGTCAATCTATCCACAATGACCCAAATGGAGTCATGTTGCATACGGGTTCGAGGCAAACCTACCACGAAGTCCATATTGACCTCTTCCCACTTCCAAGTGGGGGTATCAATATCTTGAGTTAGACTTCCCGGTCCTTGGTGCTCAGCTTTAACTTGTTGGCAATTTGAGCACCTAGCCACAAAATTTGCTATGTCTCTTTTCATTCCGTTCCACCAATAAATCTCATGTAAGTCACGATACATTTTGGTGGCTCCCGGATGGATGGAGTATCGGGACCTATGGGCTTTCTTTAAGATTGTCTCTCTTAGACCATCCACATCTGGCACACATAACCTCCCTTGGTGCCTAAGCACCCCATCTTCTCCTTGAGAGAAAGTTTCTATTTCTTTGTTGAGAACCGACTCTTTTAGTTCCATCAAAATAGGGTCAAAGATGTGCTTAGACTTCACGTCAACAACAACCGATGACTCGAAATTATGACGAACCATGACACCTCCTTTTGAGGAATCTTCAAGTCGGACACCCAACCGGGCTAGCCTATGTACATCACGGGCTAACTCCCTTTTCTCTTCTTCCACATGTGACACACTACCCATAGATACACGACTCAAAGCATCCGCAACCACATTTGCTTTTCTGGGGTGGTAAAGGACATTCATATCATAATCTTTTAAGAGTTCCAACCACCTCCTTTGTCGGAGATTCAATTCTTTTTGGCTAAAAACATATTGAAGACTCTTGTGGTCAGTAAACACATCCACATGTACCCCATAGAGATAGTGTCTCCAAAACTTTAAAGCAAAGACTACGGCCGCTAGCTCAAGGTCATGAGTGGGATAATTCTTCTCATGCACCTTGAGTTGTCTCGAGGCATAAGCTATAACCTTACCATGCTGCATGAGGACAGAATCCAAGCCCACTCGGGAAGCGTCACTATATACTACAAACCCTTCGATGCCCTTCGATAAAGTCAAAACCGGAGCGAAAGTGATCTTATTTTTCAACAATTGGAAGCTCTTTTCACAAGATTCCGACCATTCAAACTTAGACTTCTTTTGAGTTAAGGCCGCTAATGGAGATGCAATAGATGAAAATCCCTCAACAAACCTCTGGTAGTAAGAAAGCCTCAGATGTCGGAAGGACTCAAAGGTCTAGGCCAACTTTTGACCGCATAGGTTTTCTTTGGATCAACTTCTATACCCTCACTAGAAACAATGTGACCAAGGAAAGCAACCGATCTTAGCCAAAACTCGCACTTGCTAAACTTAGCATAGAGTTGGTGATCTTTGAGGACTTGCAATACTATCCTCAAATGATTCATGTGATCATCCTCACTTTTAGAGTATATCAAGATGTCATCAATAAAGATAATAACAAATGAGTCCAAATAATTTCTAAACACGCGATTTATAAGGTCCATGAAAGCCGTCGGGGCATTTGTAAGACCAAAGGACATCACTAAGAACTCAAAATGACCATATCTTGTTCGGAAGGTTGTTTTAGGAACATCAACACCTCTCACCCTAAGTTGGTGATAACCTGACCTCAAATCAATTTTTGAAAAGTAACTCACTCCTTGAAGTTGATCAAATAAGTCATCAATCCTAGGGAGTGGATACTAGTTCTTAATGGTCACCTTATTTAATTGTCAGTAATCAATACACATACGAAGAGATTCATCCTTCTTCTTCACAAATAACACTAGTGCACCCCAAGCAGATATACTAGGTTGGATGAAACCCTTATCCAACAAATCTTTGAGTTGAGCTTTTAACTCCTTCAACTCCACCGGGGACATCCGGTAAGGAGGGATTGAAATGGGTTGCATATCCGACAATAAATCTATGCCAACTATTTCCCGTTCGGGAGGAATCCCAGGTAAGTCATCGGGAAAGACTTCTGGATAATCCTTCACTACGGGGACCTATTCCAAAGGAGGAATCTCGGACTCAAGATCCTTAACCCTCACAATATGATAGATACAACCCTTAGAAATCAAATTACAAGCTTTTAGACATGAAATGATCTTTCCCCTAGGAACGGAATTTCCACCCTTCCATTCTAAAATGGGTTCATTAGGAAATTGAAACTTTACAATTCGAGTCCTACAATCTATGGACGCAAAACAAGCATAAAGCCAATCCATCCCTAATATAACATCAAAGTCTAACATATCAAATTCCACCAAATCAACAAAAGTGACTCTATTGGGCAATGATATGGGACAACCCCTGCAACTATGGAATCACCCACCGGGGTAGAAACCAAAAAGGGTTCATCCAAGACATCGGGAAGAATATCAAACTTTATAGCCAATAAAGGGGTTACAAAAGACAAAGTAGCATCGGGATCCAAAAATGCAAAAACATTAATTGAAAATACTTATAGCATACCGGTCACAACATCCAGAGAGCTCTCTTGATCACCTCGGGATTGGAGAGCATAGAAGTGATTCTTCTTAGGAGCATCGGGATTTAGGCCATTTGCTTGTGCTTGAGCATTTTCCCTTCCTTGAGCCTTTAACATAGGGCAGTCCCTCCGCATATGGCTGCTCTTACCACAACCATAGCAATTATATGTGCCAACTAGGAACTTCCCTTCATGTTTTCGACCACACTTTGTACAAATAGGCTTCTCAACATAAGGACCACCACATCTTGCTTCTTGAGTCATGGGGGTAGACACTTTACCTTTGTTGACCCTTGGAGTGTTAGAAGGACCTTGGTTGGAAAACCTCTTTTTGAACTTTGGCTTATCTTGGATTTCAAACCTAACCTTAGAAGAATTTCCATCATCGGTCCTTGACCTCTTCAATTCTCTACCAACTTGCTTAAGCTTTTGCTCCTCAATTTGTTCAGCATGAACCATAAGACAAGAAATATCCATGCTTGGGATTAGCATGGCCGACCTACATTCATTCACCACAAGATCGGATACCCCCATAACAAATTTGTTCATTGTAGCTCTAGAGTCCGACACCAAAGTAGAAGCATGCTTGGACAATTGAGTGAACTTGAGGCCATACTCCTTCACACTCATACCCCATTGACGGAGGTTGATGAATTCTTTCATTTTCCTCTCCCTTAGTTCCAAGGGGAAAAACCTATCAAGAAAAGTCGTCTTGAATGTAGCCCAACTTATCGAACCCTCTCTAATAGGTCTCCCCTCTTTCCATTGTTCATACCACACTTGTGCCACATCTTTGAGTTGATAGGTGGCAAACTCCGCCTTTTATTGAGAAGACACACCCATAACCTCTAGAACCTTAAACACTTCATCAATGAACCCTTGTGGATCCTCTTCCATTTTGGAGCCAAAGAAAGTAGAGGGATTCATTCTTGTGAAATCCCTTATCCTAGAAGCGGTAGTGCTAGCATTAGGGTTCACTTGCACCCTAGCATCCTTACCAACTAGAGTGGCCAACACTTGAGTCAAATTATGAATAGCCGACCTTATCTCAACATTAGACATAGCCCCTTCTTCAATAGTCACTTGAGGGTTTTGAGGAGCTTGAGGGGGGACCGCCTCATTCACATTATCCTCACCGACCCTCCTTGCATTGTTCCTTCTTGTATTCATTGCCTATAAGCACAAGAGAATGATTAGAAGAAAAGGACTAAATAGAGTTCAGACTCTTAGGCACGACTATGGAATAACAAAAGAGTGAAAGTTCCTAAGCATCTCATAGCCTCTCATTCATAAGTGTGGCGCGCTTCACACCCATGAACAAGACTCTACTCGACGTGGTATCTTGTGACATAAATCCTACATTATTCTCAACCTTATGCTCTGATACCAAGTTTGTAACGACCCGAGAGCACCCCTAGTCGTTATCAGCGTATTCGACCTCGAAAAGGTCTTATGCAAACCCTTAGCATTCGTCATAGCATGTATCATAGAATAAAATCACGGAAAATTTAAAACTTTTACTTTTGAAGTTCAACTTTACTTCATATATGAAAAATAGAATCTAACTTCGTCACAATGTACCATCTAGACATAGAAGTATCGAAAATGGGACTTAGCCCTTACATCAATAAGAAGTCTAGAAATAGGAAAGTACAACAATGTCTTTCAACATAAGCAAAGAACTAAACATAGAAGCTAGATCATAGGGTCTTGTCCTCCGACTTAAGGACTCACCAACTTGGGGAAGCAACTCCAAATGTCTTGAGAAGTAAGTTTGAATCCTCAACGGCCCGAACCTAAATGTTTGGGGAAAAGGGAGAAAATATGGGTTAGTACAACACACGTACCAAGTATGGCTACTATGCATAAAAACCATTGAAACATGCATAAAAGGACATTTAGTCAAAACATGATTTTTAACAAGTAAATCCAATATGCACACAAAGTAAGCATCATAGTCCAAACCAACATAATATCATCCCATCATGTAGACAACCCAAGCAATACTAGTGCAATGCAAAGAATAGAACCCCATAACCCTATGCAAAGCCAAGTATCACATTAAGCAACCTACTTCATGCATACATTCATACGATCAAATTTCATCCTAACTTACCATATTCATAATGATCATACATAACATAGCTTCAACATACATAAGTCATAATCATCATAATTATAAGAGAACACTACTACAACCATCTTTTAGGATCCCACAAGTGCAATGTTTAAGAGAAATCTCATACCCTCCCTTACACTATGTAGAAACCCTTAAGAAAGCCCTAGTATGAGTTCACACCTTTCATACCTTCATTTACTTTTACCTTAGGGAAGTATTGCAATAACCGACATAGACCATGAGAGCTACATGAAATCCGGTGTTCTACTCCCACACTGAAAAGAGATGGTTAACACTTGCTTAAGGTGTAACTATTCGTACATAGCTATTTAGGTGGATCCACTAAGCTAGAGTCCTATGTGAGCACATAGTTAAGGGTCAAGGAGATTGCTTCTAGAAACCCTAACTTACTAAACATGGGGGTTTCCATCTCATGAGACAACACATATCGTGGGTAATCCGAACTTGCTAAATGTGAGGAAACCCATGTGAGGAGCCGGACTTACTAAACGTGAGACCTTCATCTCATTTACATGCCCTTTCGGTGCTAAGCATCTAATTCCCTTTTGTAACCATCTTTAGTCATCACATAATTTCACATTAGCCTTTACTAGACTCTTATGTAGACATCTTACCATAATAGCTCATATGTGTTCATAAGTGAGTAACAATCCTTTCACTTTAGAAACACTTAGCAAGTGAGTAAACCTTTCACTTTACATTACACTATAATCATGAGGACTACCTTTCAATCATATAGCCATCATACCATAACATACATACATACATACATACTTCATAGCTAATTCAAGTGTAGGGGGTTAAGGATGAGGAAACTAGGTCATCAACACCACAACAACAATGCGAACCGTCTGTCCTTTCAACAGAGGCAAAGGGGACCTACTCCATCATCTGTTAGTGCACCTGCACCCAGAAATAAAAGTGAGTTCACTGGACAGAATTCGCAGAACTTCAGAGTTGGACCTGCGCAGTCTCAGAATAGTATGGCACAAGGAAGTAACCGGGTTCTTGCATGTGTTATATGTGGTAGTCTCCATCCAGGGAAGTGTCGTCAGGGCCAGACGAGTTGCTTTAAGTGTGGACAAGAGGGTCACTTCATGAATGAGTGCCCAAAGAACAAGCAAGGTAGTGGAAATCTGGGCAGTAGGGCCCAATTTTCTTCAGTTGTCCCACCAGACAGGATGGCACCTAGAGGAGCTATTTCTAGTACCGGTGGAGGAGCAAATCGCCTCTATGCAATCAACAGTCGCCATGAGCAAGAGAACTCTCTGAATGTTGTCACTGGTATGATCAAAGTCTTTACTTTTGATGTGTATGCTTTGCTAGACCCAGGAGCAAGTTTATCTTTTGTAACTCCTTATGTTGCAAACAAGTTTGATGTTCTTCCTGAAAGACTTTGTGAACCCTTTTGTATTTCTACACCTGTTGGGGAGTCTATTCTAGCAGAAAGAGTTTATCGTGATTGTCCTGTTTTCATCAATCACAAGAGCACCATGGCTGATTTGGTTGAGTTAGACATGGTTGATTTCGATGTCATTCTAGGTATGGATTGGCTTCATGGTTGTTATGCATCGATAGATTGTAGAACTCGAGCAGTCAAGTTTCAGTTTCCGAATGAGCCAGTCATAGAATGGAGTAGCAGTTCAGCAGTGCCTAAGGGTCGTTTTATTTCGTACCTTAAGGCGAGAAAGTTAGTTTCAAAGGGTTGTATCTATCACTTAGTCCGAGTTATTGACTCTAGTGTTGAGCTACCTCCTTTGCAATCAGTTTCTATAGTAAGAGAGTTTCCAGAAGTGTTTCCTGATGATCAACCCGGAATTCCTCCTGAGAGAGAAATAAAGTTCGGCATAGATCTCATTCTAGATACTCGTCCTATCTCTATTCCGCCATATAGAATGGCACCAGCAGAGTTGAAAGAGTTGAAAGAGCAGTTGAAAGATCTCCTAGAAAAGGGTTTCATTCGACCGAGTGTCTCACCTTAGGGTGCTCCGGTCTTGTTTGTGAGAAAGAAAGATGGTTCCCTTAGGATGTGTATAGATTATCGCCAGTTGAATAAGGTTACTTTTAAGAATAAGTACCATCTTCCGAGGATTGATGATCTTTTCGATCATCTACAGGGGCCACTTGTTTTTCGAAGATTGACCTCAGATCAGGATATCACCAGTTAAGAGTAAGGGAATGTGATATTCCAAAGACAGCATTCAGGACTAGATATGGTCATTACGAGTTTTTGGTCATGTCCTTTGGTTTGACCAATGCACCGGCAGCTTTCATGGATCTTATGAATAGAGTCTTCGAACCTTATTTAGATATGTTTGTTATAGTCTTCATTAATGGCATACTAATCTATTCAAGGAATGAAGAAGATCATGCTAGTCATCTCAGAATAGTTCTTCAGACTTTGAAAGATAAGGAGTTGTATGCCAAGTTCTCTAAATGTGAGTTTTGGCTTAAGTCTGTGGCGTTTCTAGGCGGCCACATTGTGTTCGGTGATGGAATTAAAGTTGATACTTGGAAGATTGAGACAGTCCAGAATTGGCCTAGACCCACATCTCCAACAGAAATTAGGAGTTTCTTGGGATTAGCTGGCTATTATAGAAGGTTTGTTGAGGGGTTCTCATCTATTGCATCTCCTTTGACAAAGTTGACTCAGAAGACAGTAAAATTTCAATGGTCTAAAGCTTGTGAGAAAAGCTTTCAGGAATTGAAAAAGAGGTTGATTACAGCTCCAGTTTTGACCTTACCAGAAGGTACCCAAGGTTTTGTGGTATATTGTGATGCATCTAGAGTTGGTTTGGGTTGTGTCTTAATGCAGAATGGCAAGGTTATAGCTTATGCCTCCAGACAGTTGAAAGTTCATGAGAAGAACTACCCAACCCATGACTTAGAGTTGGCTGATGTAGTGTTCGCCTTGAAGATATGGCATCATTACTTGTATGGTGTGCATGTTGATGTATTTACTGATCACAAGAGTCTTCAATATGTGCTTACTCAGAAAGAGTTTAATCTTAGATAGAGGAGGTGGTTAGAGTTACTCAAGGATTATGACCTGAGTATTCTTTACCACCCAGGTAAGGCTAATGTTGTTGCTGATTCTTTAAGCAGGTTGCCTATGGGTAGTACCGCCCATATTAAAGAAGGAAAGAGGGAGTTAGCAAAATATGTGCACAGACTGGCATGCTTGGGAGTCAAACTTATGGATTACATAGAAAGAGGTGTAGCGGTGACGAACGGGGCCGAGTCATCCCTAAGGCTCATTGTGGTGATTGTCAGTTAAAGAATCTCCCACAAAAGTTATATTACTTTTATATAAGTAAAGTTGGGTTGTTATTGTTTTATCTTTAACAAGCTAAGTTGCTTACACTGTTTTACAAGCTTTATATATTGCATGTGTCTTATTGCTTTATATATTGAGTTCAGTTATTCATGAGTTGAACAGAGCCAAGGTAAGAGTTCTTTTGTACTCTTTTCAAGCTTAAGTTGTGGTTTAGCTTTCCAGCTCGCCTACTCGTACATTCAATGTACTAATGTCAGTTGGCCTGCATCTTATGACGATGTAGACACAGGTACCCAGGGCCAGCATTCGATTCGCCGTTGATCCAGCTGAGCACTCCAGAGTCAGTGGTGAACCTCTTTGTGTTTCGGAGGACTCGATTATGTTGTTTTTCTTAGTTTTGTTTTATTAGGATGTTGTGGGGTCTGTCCCAACATCCATCTCAGTGATATAGAAGCTTCATATACAGTCAGTCAATTGGTTTTAAGTCTCTCATTTATGTTTATATGTAAATATTCTATTTTGGGACTCGAGTTGCCTTTTTGGCCAGATCTTTATCAGTTAAGTTGTTTTATGTCCTTGCATTGCATGGAGTTGTTGTGTTGAGTTAGGTTTCCGCTAAGTTAAGAAAGTCAGGCCAAGGGTTCGCTTGGGGGCCAGCAATGGTCTTCGAGTGCCGGCCAGGTCCAGGGTGTAGGCTCAGGGCGTGACACCTAATTTATGCTTCGACTAATGTTAAAATGTTGATTTGTAGCAAAGAAGGCAAAAGGATTAAGGCATGGACATTACCAGGCGAAAAAGGAGCTAAAACGATGAAAAAGGTAAAAGATAGCAAAAGGCTGAGAATCGCCAAAGCCACTCGATGACTCACCGAGTGGAGCTTCAGCTTGCCTAAAGTTTCAGATGGCTAGCCCTGGGGAGAAGCCAACTTGGCGATGGATTTGGACAATTTGCTAACCGCCGAGTGGATTGGCGACACAAACTGGGATCGCCTAAAGTCACAGAACACATGAGGATAAAGAGCCACGGACAACCGGCGATGGATGGGAGCGATCACCGACTAGGTCGGCGATGCTCGACTTATCTATCTAATGGACCTGGCAGGCAAAATTTGGGAAACTATAAATTAAATTTTTAAAAGCAGAAAAGGGATTTCGTAAAATTCTGAGTTCCAACATTCTCCTGAGTATTTTTTCTCCATTGTAGTACCTTGTTGAAGGAGTTTTCAAGTAGATTTCTTAGTGGGTTTTTTATTTTGAGCTTTTTCGACAATTGTAAAGTCTTGGACTGCAATACCGAGATTATGAAGAACATAATTGGTATTGATTTCTTCCCTTTTGTGATAAGTAGTAAAACCCCAATTATTGGGGTGTGATCATGTGATTATTTGTTTAATTAGCTTTTTAGTATTGATGTTTACTAATCTAAATATTGTTTTAAAGTGGGTTTAATTGATAGTTGAGTGTTAACTTATATATTGTAGTTGCAAATGCAATTATAATTTAGTGTTTTGAGCTTGCTCGAGAGAGAGGTTTTAAAACCAAAGCTATCGATTGATGATTGTAGTGTTTGGGTTGTTGTGGGTTCAGCTCGAGAGAGTGAATCTTAGCTTATTCCTACCTACCTAACTCAAAAGAGTAGATAAATTAAGGTTTCGAATTGTTTATAGTGTTAAGCTTGTTGAGGTTTGAGAGAATCCGCCTGAATCGTAATAGTTGTTCGAGAGAAAGCTATTGCATCTAAAGCCTAGCCTATCTAATAAGATTTAGCAATTTGTTAGTAATATACAATTACCCTAAGAACTTGAATATATTTGATTATCTCCCCTGTTTTCGTGATTATCGTAGTTGTTAATTGACACATTTGAATCCCCCATGTGACATTTGTTGTCAAACCCTTAACTTAATTTATTTGATTTCGACAATGTCTATTTCTATAACTAACTAAACCATAAGATTTACGTCCTAATTAAATTCGATACGGTACCGCTCCTTGTGGGTTCAACCCTAACCTTTCGTTGGGTTATGTACTAGATTACGATCACCTACACCTAGTATTGGATGAGGTGTAGTTGAGTGTTTATCAACCATGAATGCTAAGTGGCTTGTATGAGGCCTCTTGGGGTCTTGTACTCTATGTTACATCTAGGGGGTACCCATGGGTCGTGACAAACTATAATGAGGTGGATGGCTAGATAATATTTCAATTGTAACGAGATGGATGCTCGATAATAGTCCAACTTCAACGAGGTAGAGGCTCGATAATAGTCCAACTTTAACAAGGTGAATGGATCGATAATATTCCAATTTTCACGAGGTGGATGGCTCGATAATAGCCCACTTGTAACGAGGTGGATGGCTCGATAATGTTCCAAATGTAACGAGATGGATTCTAGATAATAGGAATGGTCCTGACTTTACTAGTACTTTCACCTGCAAAGCTTAATACCCAATATTAGTATCGATGATGCAGTGAAGAATATAAGTAAAGATTCTTGGTCTTGTCTCTATGCTCCTTCATGCAGTTTGCTTACACAAGCATCCGTCCTTTGCAAGATAGTTTTGATAGAATTTTTTAGGACCCTTCTCAAAAATTATGTCCCCGTCTAAAATATGGAAGAACTTTTGTAACTTGTTTTGTTAATCCTAAGGTTGCTCATTCTGGAATTTTGAAGTCCCTCCTCAAAATTTTGTCCCAGATTGCTTCAATAATCATAAGTATAAGTCCTTTTTAAAAAAAAACATTGGTATGAAACTTTTGAGATGATGCCAAAAATTTGGTCCCAGTTGCACGTTTCAACATAATTTCAAACTTGATTCTCTAGAAAATGTTATCTTGTGGAATTTTTGAGATCCATTCAGAAAACCTACCCAGTTGCATTTTGCTCTTCACTCTTGACTTGTTGAAGAAGTCCATCTTCAAATGAATTTTTTAGATCCTCTCAAAAATAATTTCCAATTTTCATTATAAAAAGAAATGGAAATCTTACGCGAAATATGATCGAACCGTTGTGGCGCCTAAGAATTAGGTCAAACGTAGTTTCAATTACAAAGAAATATTAAAAGTTGATAAAGGGGTGACCGAAGCCGACATAGACCACCTACGTATCTCATTCTTGAAAATTTAAGTCAGGCGTAGTTCATTACAAGGAATGTGCGATAAAATGGGAAGAAAGAGATTAAATATGCATTTTCAAAAGAAATATAACAATAACTTCATATGCAGAATTATGGTCAATGTTGGCATACTTCTTTTCGACCTTTGATGATGAATATCTTCAAATAACTCTATTCAGAAACGTCTTACACTTACTCTTAAGCATCAAACATGCTATATTTGGGGAAGTCTCTTCAATATTGATTAATTTGTTGTTGGTTATGCTTTGAATTTTGTGTATGAGGGTTGAACAAATTTCTTTATCATGTCCAACTGCTCCTAAATGATAATCACATCTGTAGGATTTAAAATTTTCCCAAAGGATTGGCTGGTTTTACTTATATATGATGGAGCATACCTGTTGCTTTTAACTTTTCATAAAGTTGAGGTTGAGATTCCCTTAAAGGTGTAAATACTTTAGGAGCCTTCCTAAATTTTGGAGGGAATTTTTTCTAATTGACATTGTGATTTTGATATTTCCTTTTTGGCGCCGACCGCACATGGGTAGCCATGACAACAAAAACCTCTTCTACTTTTCGCTTTAACATATCCATATCACTAATTCTGGAATCTTTGTCATAGCTCGCAATGCAATAAGGTTTTTGTGACCTTTACAGTCTTGAAACCATCTTCCAAAGTTTCTCCCAACTTGACGATCTCAACAAATTTTTGTCCCATCATGCACAACATTCTTTCATAGTACTCAGGCTTTTGAGTTCGAATAAACATTTCAGTGAACTCACGTTCGAACATGGGAGGTTGAACTCTTGCAGCCTCTTTTCTCCAATGAAGAGTGTACTCTCGATAGTTTTCTGTAAACATCTGTTTGATCTTCTCCAAATAGTAGTGATCAGGGGCAACTTCTACATTATGTCAAAATCTTTCAATGAAATCCTTTGCTAGTGCCTTCCAACTCGTCCATTATTTTAATTCTTGTGATGTAAACCACTCTAGAGCTTCTCCATTTAGACTTCAACTGAAGAGGTGCGTCAACAATGCTTCATTTTTTCCAACTCCCAAAAGTTGATCACAATAAGATTTCAGATGTGCTAGAGGATTTCCAGTTCCATTAAAAGTGACGAACTTTGGCACTTTGAACCCTTCCGGAAGGTCCGAATCTGGATGAATGCATAAATTTTTGTAGTTCAACCCCAAAACATCTTAAGAGTAATGAAGTTCTTTTATCATTTTCTCAATCTCCTCCTTCATGATCAGCTTAGTCGTTTCCTCTTTGGCCCTCCACTCCTTCTCCTTCTCTTCGTAGTGGTCAAGTTCAGAATAGGCAGTATAGTGAAGGTGTGATTGTGTGGACTGGATTATTAAAAGTGACTTTTGAAGGTAAGGGTTGAGCGTTAGCTGGATTTTGAGTGTCTTAAGCAGGGGGTATGGTACATGAAAGGGGATGTTTGAGGATTGTTGGAAGTTAGGCTTTGAAAGGGAGGGAATGTATGAGAGTTGCTAAAATTTAGGCTTCAGCAGGGAGGGAAGGTTTGAGGGTTGGGATTCAGGCTTTGAAGAGGAGGTGGTGCTTGGTATGAAGCGCTAGTGTGATGAGAATTGAGGGTGGTTAAGTCAATAGTAGAGGGATTATGAAGAGGATTGGAGGGTGGGTTATTCATGACATGCTCATAATTTGGATTCAGATGAAGAAAATGTAGTGGAGGACTTCTGTCGCCTGAAGCATTGACGGCGCCAGACGGATTTAGCAAATCCTATTTTTTTTCTGGATCTCAACTCTTATTTCAGTAATCTCTTGCATCAGTTGTGCGATCAACTCATTTTTTTCAGCGGCAAAGGGATGGACTAAAGCAACTTCGGTCAGACCAATAGCTTCACTGTTGTCAACCATTATCGCCTTTCCTTTCAAGCTTTGGATCTCGTGATGTAAGGGTGTTCGGCCAGCTTATCAACACAAATCAGTTCTAAGTACTTGACAAAAGAAAAAAACTCAAAAGGTAAACGTGTTAGTGTCTATAGCTGATAAATAGTACACGATATCACACGTAGGTGCAAATACACAAGAGTTGCTTCATTCGAAGATAAACTAGCCCATAGGTATAGAGAAATAGATAAATAGACAGGCTATTTGTCTATTTGATTTTGGGATTAGTAAATCAAAGAAATCTACTTTCGTGGAGCCAAGGTCCTTTTATTCTTCTGATTTTCGATTGAGATGAAATTTCAATCTACTTGCAAGAATTGGAAAAATGTAATTTCTCAAAAATAGGGGCCGAGCCTTGAAAAGTTGTCTATGTATCTCATGGAGGAGAATTCAGGTCCTACTTAGTTTGACTAGCTTGAATATCTATTTGATTTGAGATGAAGAATCGACCTTTTTCTGAGATAAGAGAGTAATATTAAGAATTTGAAAGGGAAGTTCGAATTTTGTTGGGAAACTAAAGACTCAAGGAGCATTTGGATGCACTTTCTATAGTGACTTGATATTTATTCTTAGGGGGTTCTAGAAATTTTCCAAAAAGAGTAGGCTAGAACACCTTCAAATAAAACAACATATTCACAAAAACAGTTATAACACATAAACAAATATGCACGTTTTAAACAAATATGTGACCATTTTGTGCCAAGGGTAGGCCTAACAATTTGAAAGATGTATACATCATTTGAAACATTTCATCCCCCCCCCCCCCAAACCCAAATTTATACAAAATTTATGAATAAACTGAATGGGGATACATAATAGGAAAACGAGATATAATAATCAGTCCCACATATGGGTACAATCCTAAACTAAGCCTTCGTGAAAAGTCCTTCTTTCTTGAACTTCTTGTCATCTCCAGATGTCCATGTCTTTGGATGCAATGTTAACTTGATCCTTCTTCGACTGGAACAAACTATTAAATTGCCAACCCTAAGAGACAATGGTTTGTCAAACGGCGTACACATCATTCAAATTTAAACACATAAATATGATCGTTCATTTAACTCGTGGGTCATTTTGGACTCAAAGTGGTCATTCTAATAGGCCCAACACTCCTTGTGTGTTGGGTCATCTTAGGTCAATGCGCTAAAAAGGATTTGGTTTCACTCTACGCTAGTTGATTAGACTTGGTTTTGAAACAAGACTTGGTTACTCGAGTTGGACAAACTGCGGGGTGAATATAATAAACGGAGCTGGATAACCACAAGTCAACTATTCGTTTATTACTTCGAAGATTAAAGGGTTCTTTTCTGACGGGACAGCCGTAGATAACTATGTAACCGTCTTTTTTCTAATGCATACTATTTTCCGTGTGGCAGAGTTCAATGCCATGAAGTGCAACCATTATAACTTACAAAAATTTAAACAAGTAAAACGATCATACAATATAGACAAATAAATCAAATCTTAAGTTTAGAACCTATTCAAAATCCCCAGCAGAATCGTCATTCTATTTTTAGTTAAGTTATTTGGAAAAGAGTCATCACTTAATTTTTAAGAAAAAACAAGAAAACTTTAATTTCAAATGATTTAAAATAGAAAATCAATTGAAATACCAAAGGGAGTTCGGGGATCACATTAACACTTCAAGAAGGGTTTGAAAGCATTTGAAGTACCCGCTAACACACGCTTATCCGACAATTTAAAATATTTGGCAGATTTAATGAAAAATAGGCATGCTTAACTACTTTAGGAAATAATAAACCTTTTTATACTTAAATTAATTTTGAAAGAAAAGGAAACATATTATCTAAAATATGCCTAAGTAAATAGTTTCAAAGTATTTTATTTAGTAGTCAAGTGAAAAGGAAGACAAGTAAAAAAAAATTAGAATAACTAAAGAAAACAAAAATAACTTATCTTCGGGGAATTTGAATTTAGTTAACTTTAAGATTTATCAATAAATAATCAAATAATAAATAAACATGTTAAAATAAGGAAAAACTATATAAATGGGCAATAACATTCAAAATAATTACAAGTTCATACCCAAATTCAAAGTAATACCTGAAATACCCATTCTTTCATAAATAATTATAGCCCATACCTCCATTCATTAAAACTAATAATTTTCGTTTAACTGGTACTAAATCAGTATCATATACTATATTGGAATTTAGAATTTAATCGAATTGAATTTAATTGGTGAAATTCGGTCAAATCTTAAACAAGACGAATTTAAACAAGATTAATTAACGAGCTTCTTAAACTTAACGAAATACAATAATTTAATTATAAACTAAAAAATTTAAAATTATAACCATAATTTAAACTAAAGTAAATTAATGAAATATATAAACTTAATAAAATCTTTTTGAGATGATTATTGAATATTCATAAAATATATTAATTATATACATAATTAATTATATAAAACATATTTATTATTTAAAATATTATAAAAATGATTAAAATCATTTTAAAAACTTGAAAAATATTTTGATTCTTTATAAAACTAATCATTCTAAATCGTTTGAAGTTAAAGAAACTCGAAAATTAGTTCTTATCGTGGAGGGTTAAAATTGGGTGTCAACACCTAGTATTAAATAAGAAAATAGAGCACTGCACCAAAATTCTCATTTGAATGTTGAGTTCAATCTAAAGTGATTACTATGCTCTCTAGTCTCCTGTTTTTCCTGAAAGAACATCCCTCAGTAAGTCTAGCACGACCACAGTTTGGCAGTTCCCGCAAACAACTACGATCTGAGAATAGTTGAACACAGTAGTTCTGCATGTTTGAAATATATAACATCAGAAACGATGAGCTTGTAAAGCTCGAACTCACTCTATTCCATCAAATTGAGAAAATTATGTGGCAGGATTCAGATAAGCACACCATATGAGGGTTAATGTATTTCCTTTCTATCATGAATTTAGGCATAAACCACACTTAAAATTTTCAATATCAATACAAACATTGATTATCCAAATAATTTGGAGTACTATTACTACATGTCATAACAGTCAGAATTCAAAGATATGAGTGTCAAACTACTAAATTATAATTGTAAATTTCGGCATAGACAAATTAATTTTCAGCGAGACTTCAGACAGCTTCTCCACATTTATTCAACACAAATGTCATATAAGTAGCAATAGTTTATAATTCAACAAAGAGCATGTGAATTTTAAACAGTATTAATGCGCATAAAATGAAAGTAAAAGTACTATACTAAATTGGAAAAAAAATAACAAAAAGACAAGGATCTTACATGTTAAAGCAGTCTTGGCACTTCACATCCTACAGACAAAAAATCAAGACACACATAAACATCAAAATCCAAAACCATAAATATAGAGGAGAATCATTTTCAAATTAAAAAAAAATGCACCATGTAGAAAAAGTTGGGAGACTAAACAAGAAGTTTGAGCTTGTGCTTCTTCTTTTCAATCTCTAGTGGTGGATTCAACAAGTTGTAATCATTTGGAAGAACCTACAAAAATTTCAAATTAACAGATACATATAAAACAATTTATGCATAATTTCTAACTGATTGTTGAGAAAATCATAATAATAGATGCATAATTTCTTTCTAGTTATTAAGAAAATCATAATAATTGAGGCATAATTTCTATCTAGTTTTTGAGAAAATTATAACCATTGATGCGTAATTCCTAACTGATTATTGAGAAAGTCATAACAATTGATGTGTTGCGTAGTTTCTAACTAATTGTTGAGAAAAACATAACAATTGATGCGTAATTTCTAACCGAACATTGAGAAATCATAAAAATTGATCTACACTTTCTAACTGATTGTTGAGAAAATCATAATAATTGATGTGAAATTTTTAACTGATTGTTTTTATATATAAATGCAGTTTTGAGGCCAGCTAGTAAGCACCTAGAAACATTCTAAGTGAACAAGTAACTCTGTCTACCAAGGCTAAAACATATAAAAAGAATTGTCTAGTGTTTGTTTCTAAAATGATTGTACACCTCGATTGATTTCTAATTGAGAAATTAATAACAATCCATGAGAAGTTCAATTAAGACGTATTTTCTAACTGATTGTCGTAATTCTAACTAAGAATTGAGAAAATCAAATATGAATATAAATACATAAGCTATAAAATAATCATAACAATAGATGCTTAACTACTAACTTATTGTTGAGAAAATCATATATGAAAATAAATACTGAAGCAAATGGAGAAACTATAAAATAATCATAACAATTGATGGCTAATGTCTAAGTGATTGTTGATAAAATCATATACAAACGTAAATACATAAGCAAATGGAGAAGCTACAAAATAATCAGAACAAGTGATGCCTAATTTCTAACTGATTGTTGAGAAAATTATAACAACGAATACGTAATTTCTAACTGATTGTTTCAGAAAATAAAATATGAATACGCGAATACATAAGCAAAATAATTGTAGATCAAAACGAGAGCTCACCATTTTTGCTAGCTGAAATGAGAAATCTTAGAAACTTTGAAGAGAGTGAGAGGGTTGTTGCAGCGAAGATGGAGATAGTGTCAGAGGAGACATGATTAGAGTTTTGTGAAAAATATATAGGGTATGAAAAATGTTGTGAGCCGTTGATCTGTGGAATATTTAATCTGGACCGTTTGTTTAAGGTTTTTTTTTTTTATAGAGGGCTCTAAGTTTAAAGTTTTTCCATTCATAGACTTTTTTGTATTCCTACTTTCCTCTCTACACTTTTAGAAATTATCTTTTTTTACCTCGTTAATTTTTCTTTTAGTTCTTAAAATAATCAAGTTAATTTTAGTATAATTTAGATGTTGAATTTAAACTATTTAAATAAATTTTCTCATATCTAAGTTTATAAATATAAGACACAATACATAAATGTGTTTTTTAACTTGGTCTCATTTGATTTTTATGTCCTTCAATTTTGAGACGTGTGCAAGTAGATATTTAAATTTGTATAAAGTTGAACAAGTAGACCTATATGTGTCCTACGTGACATTCTCCACAACAATTCACATTCTATGTGGCATACTATATGAATTATGCCACATAAAATACATATAAGTCTACTTGTTTAATTTTATGCAAGTTTAAGTATCTACTAGTGCACACTCAAATCGTGACAATATACTATAGACAATCTTACAAATCAACCCATATATAAATCATAACACAAGGTAAAACAATAATCTCAATACAAAAAAATAATAATAATCAAACTGAAAGGATGAGAAACTACAAAAATAAACATAAAAGTCAAAAAATCAAATCGAAGTATTTCAATTTTTTGATTTCGATTCTTCGATCAATTTTCAATTGTGACAAATATTCACATCAAATTCAACTAACTTCGATGCAATATTATATTATATTATGTGATTTTAAATTATATATATGTTAAAATACCCTTGAATGTATTGCCTTAAATAAAAGAAAGTACGATAAACAAACCGAAAGCCAAAATATTGAATGCCAACTCCATTAAGAAATGCAAAGAGGCAATCCATTTTACTTGTTCACCAATTGGATCGGGTCAAAGTCGGATCAATCTTATTAAACGGGTCGATCAGTGAATCAACCAATCAAATTGGAGAAAAAAAGATCCAACGGTTCCCGTAGTCTCAAACACGTCAACTCTCTCACTCACTCATAAGCTCACACTGATCATCATCATCAATTCAGCTAAACCCCTTTCATTACACAGCATCAGAAAACAATCGCCGGCCGGCAGATCGGTCAACGGAAAAATGTTTCCGCCGGAGCTTCATACTCGGTCCTTCCGTCCATACATGTCAGCTTCTACTAGTGCACCTTCTCTTTCCACCTCATTTGATGGCGTTTACAGTCCCGAACGGAACCCTAACTCCGTTAATAGTAGATCTCTGAGGAATTCTCGATTCTCACCGACGACGTTCGTTCACAACGCTAGAATCGCTGTCGCGTTGGTTCCTTGTGCCGGTTTTCTCCTTGACCTTGGTGGTACTCCGGTTGTTGCTACACTGACGCTAGGGCTTATGGTAGCTTATATCCTTGATTCTCTGAGTTTCAAGTCTGGTTCCTTCTTCGCTGTCTGGTTTTCACTCATTGCTTCGCAATTTGCTTTCTTCTTCAGCTCCTCGTTGTTTTCGGGGTTTAATTCTGTTATGCTTGGGTTACTTGCTGTATCAGTTTGTAGTTTGACTAATTTCTTGATTGGTGTGTGGGTGTCGCTTCAGTTCAAGTGGATTCAAATTGAGTATCCTACGATTGTGCTTGCTCTTGAGCGGCTGTTGTTTGCATGTTGTCCCATTGTTGCTTCTACTGTTTTTACCTGGGCAACAGTCTCTGCAGTTGGTATGGTTAATGCGGCTTATTATCTTATGGCGTTTAACTGCAGTTTCTATTGGCTTTTCTCAGTTCCTCGTTTATCATCATTTAAAATGAAGCAAGAAGCGAGTTATCACGGTGGTCACGTTCCAGATGATAATCTAATCCTTGGGCAGCTTGAGAGTTGTATTCATACGTTGAATCTATTGTTTTTTCCCCTTCTATTTCATATTGCCTCTCATTACTCGGTTATATTTGTCTCGTGGGCATCTATTTGTGATCTGTTTCTTCTCTTCTTCATTCCATTTTTGTTTCAACTGTATGCCTCGACAAGAGGGGGATTATGGTGGGTGACTAAAAATGAGAATCAGTTGCACAGCATTCGCGTGGTCAATGGAGCTATTGCTTTGTTTGTAGTTGTCATTTGCTTGGAGGTTAGGGTTGTGTTCCATTCATTTGGACGATACATTCAAGTGCCACCACCATTGAATTACCTACTTGTCACTATAACAATGCTGGGAGGGTCAGCAGCAGCTGGTGCTTATGCTCTTGGTATGGTTTCTGATGCTTTTAGCTCAATAGGATTCACTGCTTCAGCCGTCATTGTAAGTGCTGCTGGAGCGATTGTGGTGGGATTTCCTGTTCTGGTATGTATTTTGCATGTTTTGTTTTTCTTAATTTTTACTTTTCTGTTATTCTTTCCATTTCCATGCTGCATGCTGCTATTTGACTTCCTCTGTCTAGTGAAGTTACTTTAGATTTACCCCTTTCAACATGGTGTGAATTAGTTTTAGGTAAACAAAATTCTTTGTTGAAGGACTTCTATATTTGCTCATATTATGTTTGTGCCTAAGTTTAATAGCGTAGTTAGTTTGTATTAGCTGGAAAAGATGCTCGTATGTTCAATCTAGCTTAAATCTAGATTTAATGTGGTTGTTGACTATAAATTCTTGAATTTTGCTAACTTTATTTTGTTTTAGATCTTCATTTCTATGGGAAAATGATATGTAATGTGAGATAAACGTGAAATATCCAAAGAATTTCATAGGAGGTTTAAATAAAGACGAATCGTGTTTCTCCTTGTTTGATGGGGCACCCCTTGGAACGATTTAGATGCCTTTAAAATGAGTGAGTGACCCTTGGCTATAAATTTTCATTGCTCACATTATATCTCCTTAATCTTAAACAATCAATATTACTTGATTCAACTGGGTCCCAATCTAAGATTAGTCGGGATCGGATATGTGAATCTTCTTTATCTAGTCCCCTTACCAAGGCCCATTTTATTTCTAGACAAAGTAGGATATACTAGAAAGTAAGGTTCTCCTAAGTCCACACTTATTTCTACACTGACATACAAATTTCTACATTCACATAAACCAGTCAGATACCAAACAAACACTAGATCTAATGCAAGTGTAGAAACAACTCAGTTTTGATATCAAAGAATTGATATTATCCAAATCGGATATATGAATTACTGTCTATTTTATTCTAATACCCAATAATGTCTTTAAGACAGCTGGATCTGCTAAAACGGAAGGTCTTATAAATCTCAGACTTGCTTTTACACTGGCATACAAATCTCTACATTGACACGAATCTCTAATATGACCAAGGAAATACCTACAAACACTAAATTTAATGTAAGTGTAAATACAACTTAGTTTGTAATCTCAATAAGTTAAAATCATCCAAATCCTTGGCTTCATTATGTAATATTCAAAGTTTAGTTATTGATTCCAAGAGAATGTAGGTTTACTGAAGAATCTTCATTTGTTTTTTGGGTGAATTTAAGACCGATCTGTTTGTATCCACTATCAAATATAACTTTTGCCAACTTTTCTAGCATATTCTCTCTGGAGAAATTTGTCTGTCATATACTCACATTAATCTTTACATCCATACTTTTACGACACTCATTCTATGAATATCTGGACCTTGAAGGTACATGTATTTACATATAATATTGTTTCCATTTTACAGAATTTGCCTTTGTGCCTATTCCATTAGCACACACGTACTGCGACTCCATTTCAATCCTCCTATTTTCCCCTTGTTTTACATCTTCATCTGTCATGCCATTTTTCTAAGGTTGGATATTTGAAGTGTTTGTATTAGGCACCATAATCTTATCTAATTTCATGTCACCCATCTTATAGGGGGCAAAGCTTGTGGTGCATATTTTCTGTCATACTTCTTCAAGCCCGAGACTCCTTTTAGCTTTTGCTGGACGAACTCACTAGATTCGTCAAACAATATCATTTGCAAATAATTTGTAAATTGTACCAGCCTCATTGGTAAACTATTGGTTAGCGCATTCATATAGGTAGTGGACTACAAGTTCAAGACCGATGAATTTGTAGGTTAATGTAGGACATGGTCAGATCATCTCAACCGATTGTCATTTATTCTACCTCAATGTGTATTACTTGGCCCTTTATCACATATCTTTTTTGCTAATTTGTGTAGCATATCAATGCTAAGTCTGAATTTTATTACGCTCATCTTGTGGATATATTGGACCTTTATAAGGCTAACATGTACACTCATAGTAGTGTTGTTGATCATACAATTGTACAGAACTTCCATTTTATTAAATTTCTTCTTATTGTATTACCACACCCATAGTGTTCCATTTTAACCCTTTTTTAAAAAAAATTACATCTTCGTCTATCATGCCAATTTCTGGAACTAAGGTTGGATACATAAACTGTCTGTATTAGGCAAAATAATCTTATCTAATTTATTGTTGCCCTTTTTATGGAGGCTAAACTTGTTATGCGTGTATTCTGTCAAATGATCATGAGGTTAGGATTGCCAACACTATATTAGGAGAAAACAACTCATTCCCTTGACCAATGTGAGATACTTAGCCCTCCTCTCTCACACACCTAGGTCTGGACACTTCAACAACATAATTAGGTAAAACAGTAGAGTTAGGTATGCTGCTTACACCATGTAAATAAAATTGATCTAGCTCAAGTGGCAAAAGGTGGAGGATTTGTGGCTTAGGTCGCAGGCTCAAGCCCCACACCATGCAAAGCGAAGCCCGGTATTTAAGTGGAGAAGGGTAGAGGGGCGGGCCCATTATCCACCGAGTTTAGAAGGCCGTGATTGGTCCAAAGGGCGGGTCACAAGATGGATTTCTCGGTTATCAAAAAAAAAAAATACTACAGCAAAAGTGTAGCTCCCTTCAAAAGTGTTACAACTTACAGAGAGAGAGACAGTCTTAATCTAAACTGCTGCCNCCACCGAGTTTAGAAGGTCGTGATTGGTCCAAAGGGCGGGTCACAAGACGGATTTCTCGGTTATCAAAAAAAAAAAAATACTACAGCAAAAGTGTAGCTCCCTTCAAAAGTGTTACAACTTACAGAGAGAGAGACAGTCTTAATCTAAACTGCTGCCTATATACAATCTAGCACATCAAAGATGTCTTCTGTCCTAGTTAATATATCTTCTTTACACCAAAAATAAAAAAGAGTAAGCAATTCATTTTGATCTTCTGTAAGCTGTTCTGCACATTCTCAAAACTCCTGTTGTTTCTCTCTTTCCAAATTGTCCACCAATTGCATGCTAGGACAAGTTTCCATCTCTTTCTCCTTATGTGAAGCATTGCCATCTCTATTCCAGCTGCTTAGAACTCCTTTAATGCTCCCTGGTTTCACCCATCTTATGACCGTGTGGGACACTTAACACCTAATATTGACATTCTTAACGCTGTCTTCAACGAACTTGTGATTTCATTGAAATTTTGAATCTTAAATCCTGCAACATAGAATAGCATATCCTATAGTTTTCACTCTATTGATTTTAAGCAGCATGACGTGGACCAGATTACTTGTCTTTATTATGCATGGACGCTGATAGAAACTGATATGAAATAAAATGAAAATGAAACTTTACTAGTTAAATAAAGTGCAAGAATCTTAAACACTGCATTAACCAATAACAATGTCCGTATGGAGTGGACAAATCTCAAGATATAAAGACATAATAATATTTTTCCCTTTTCAGAATTCTCCTAAAATACAAATATTTATAGTAAACATAAATAACTCCTAACAGATAGATAGAAACAGTTACGGCTGTAAATAACTGTTGGTAATAACTTCTACTTAATAACTACTATAGATAATTACTGCTTATATATTATTTTATCCTACTTAATACAAAGAAAGTAAGACAGATAAACTAAGATAGATTATCTCCACATGCTGCTTGCCTATATTTTCTTCTAGAATAAGTCCTTAAAGGAGCATTCGTATCAGTGCATCCTCCCTGAAAAGTTGCCTTGTCCTCAAGGCGAAAAGAAGGAAATTGATCTGCAAGGAGATCATAGTTTTCCCAACTAGCTTCTTTAAGCGGACGGTCAACCCAGTGAATGAGCAAAGAAGAAGAACCAGCTTCTTTAACCCATCGATGTGCAAGAATCTTAGCAGGAGATATGGTGAGTTCCCAATCTTCATTAAGAGGAAGAGGGGCTGGTGGTATAACAACTTGCTGACCATGAGCTGGACGGAGCAAAGATACATGAAAAATCAGATGTACTTTGGAGGAAGCAGGAAGCTCCAGTTCATAAGCTACAGGTCCAACACATCGTACAATTTTATATGGTCCAAAAAATCGATGTGGCAATTTTTCGCACCTGCGATGAGCCAAAGAACGTTGATGGTAAGGCTGAACACGTAGAAATACAGAATCTCCAACTTGAAAGGTAACATCTCGATGATGAGAATTAGCTTGCTGTTTCATTCGAGTTTGAGCCTTTAAAAGGTTATCCTTGAGAATTTTCAGCATGGCATCACGATTCAAAAGTTGTTCTTCAAGTTCAGCAATGCGTGTTTCTCCATGAACATAAGGAGAAATGGATGGAGGGTCCCTACCATAAACAACTTTGAATAGGGTAGTTTCTGTGGATGAGTGGACACCCGTGTTAAAAGAAAACTCTGCCCATGGTAGATACTGACTCCATGTACGAGGTTGCTCCATAACAAAGCATCGTAAATACGATTCCAAGCATCTGTTAACTACCTCTGTTTGTCCATCAGATTGTGGGTGGTAAGAGGTACCCATTCTTAGCCTTGTTTGGCTATGTCGAAAAAGCTCCTGCCAAAAAGCACTGAGAAAGATAACATCCCGATCAGATAGAATTGACCGAGGAATGCCATGAAGACGCACAATTTCTCTGCAAAAAACCTCAGCAACAATCTTGGCAGTATATGGATGAGAAAGTGGGATGAAATGAGAATACTTGCTGAGACGATCTACGACAACCAAAATTGTATCAAAACCACCAGATTTGGGAAATCCTACAATGAAGTCAAGTGAGACATCTTCCCAAATTCTTTCAGGTATAGGCAAGGGTTGAAGAAGTCCAGCAGGTGCTAGAGCTTGGTATTTGGCTTGTTGACAAACCAAACAGTTCTGAACAAAGATCTTAACAACATGCTTCATCCTTGGCCAGAAAAAGTTGGAGGAAAGGCGCTTCAAGGTTTTTAAATATCCTCCATGCCCGGCAGAAGGTGTATCATGAGACTCTGAGAGAAGCTTTTGTCGAATAGAAGATTGATCCGGAACGACCAACCTTTCCTTGAAGTAAAGTTTCTGATCCACAAGATGAAAATCTGGTTGTAAGAAAGGATCATGGTGAATAGCTTGAATAATCTCACGAGTATATGTATCTGCTTGGAGAGCATTTTGCCAATTGGAAAAATCCATCGGCACAGGAATAGCAAGAGCCAGAAATTCAGCATTTAATGGCCTCCTTGAAAGAGAATCAGCTCCCAAGTTGTCTTTCCCAGCTTTATAAACAATTGTGAAGTCGAAGGGAAGCAATTTCATTAATAATCTTTGCTGCTCATTAGTAGTAATACGCTGAGAAAGGAGATACTTGAGGCTGCAATGATCTGTTCGGACATAAAAATGATGGCCCAGGAGGTAGTGTTTCCATTTCTGCAAAGCTAAAACAAGAGCATGCAATTCGCGGTCATAAGTAGACTTCAAACGACTGGAAAAAGAAAGTCCCTTACTAAAATAAGCAATAGGATGGTAAACCTTGAAGAAGAATAGCCCCTATTCCTTCTGAAGAAGCATCACATTCCACCACAAATGGTTGAGTGAAATTTGGAAGTTGTAGTACTGGAACAGTTGTTAGAGCTTGCTTTAGAAGTTGGAAAGCATTCTCTGCTGAGTTCGACCATTGAAAAGCATTTTTCTTGGTAAGTTCAGTGAGTGGTCGAGCCATCATTCCATAACCCCTCACAAATCTGCGATAATAACCTATTAACCCAAGAAATCCACGTAACTCCTTCACATTAATTGGTACTGGCCACTCCAAGACAGCTTGAACTTTATCCCGATCAACACCAACCCTTTTTCTGAAATCACATGACCCAGAAAAGAAATGTGGACTTGCCCAAATGAGCATTTAGAAGTTTTGGCATAGTAACAATTGTCTCTCAGAAGTTGGAGAGCAAGTTCCAAGTGATTGATATGCTGCTCAAAGGTCTGACTGTATACCAAGATGTCGTCAAAGAATACAAGAATGAATTTGCGCAGATGTGGTCTGAACAAATCATTCATAGCACATTGGAACGTCGAAGGAGCATAAGTGAGACCAAAGGGCATAACAGTAAACTCATAATGTCCAGAGTGAGTACGAAAAGCAGTTTTATGAATGTCGGCTGGATCGACACGTATCTGGTGGTAACCAGAACGCAAATCAATCTTCGAAAAAATAGTTGCTCCATGCAATTCGTCCAGAAGCTCATCAATATTTGGAATAGGGTACTTATCTGGAATAGTGATTTGGTTGAGACCTCTATAATCAATGCACATACGCCATGTATTGTCTTTTTTCTTGACGAGAAGGACAGGGCTAGCAAATGGACTGGTACTTGACCTTATAAAACCCTTTTGGAGTAATTCAGAAACTTGATTTTCAATTTCTGATTTTTGGAAATACGGATAACGATACGGACGGATGTTGGGTGGTCTTGAGTTAGGAATCAAAGGGATAGAATGAATGTGTTGACGAAAAGGTGGTAGGGCATTGGGTTCTTCAAAAATTGATTCAAACTTATGAAGCAAGCTTTGAATATCAATAGGTAGAGACTTACCTGAAGTATCAGCCTCCTTGGAGAAATACTGAAAAACAACTGGTGCATTTGATTCTTGTGGAACCCCTTGAAGTTTATATCGCTTCCCATTTAAATTAAAAATCAAAAACATCTCATTCCAATTTGCTTGAACTGTATTTAAAGAAGCAAGCCACTTAATTCCAAGCACCAAATCTGCTCCTCCAACAGAGAAAGGATAAAAATCTTGATCAATAGTTAATCCAGGGAATTTCACAACAAGATTTTGGCACAAACGGTTGCAACGTATGATATCTCCATTGCCAATTTGAACTCCAAAATAGGGCACAACTTGAGCAGGTAACTGTAATTCTTCAACAATTTTTTCCGAGATAAAATTGTGGGATGACCCACTATCAACCAGAAGCAGCACCTTGCGTCCATTTAAGGTCCCTTGAAGTTTCATTGTTGTGCCTTTTGTGTTACCTAGAAAGGCGTGGAATGAAATTTCAGCAAGGTCATTTGTACCTGCATCATCATCAATAATGTCACTTGACATTTGTTCTCCAGATTCACCACCTTCAATGTTGTCATTTGCCTCCATAAGAGTGAGAGATGCTGTCTTGCAACGGTGACCTGGTGCAAATTTTTCATTACACCTAAAACAGAGTCCTTTGGCTATGCGATTCTGCTTCTCTATCTCCCAAGCACGATTCGGAGAAGGACGAGGAGACATCTGTGCAGAATTCGGATTGGTTCGTGATACGTGTTGGTTGCCTACTGATTGGTAAGAAACATCACGTGCAGAACCAGTTTGGATTGTGTTGGATCGTGACAGATTTGACCATTGAGACTTATGCCCACGATTAGAACTAACTTTTTGCTCAAATTCCATTGCAAGGCTCATGGCTTTATAAACAGTTCTAGGCTTATGAATTCTCACATCTGATTTGAGTTCTTCTTTATGCCCATTCATGAAAACTCCCAAGAGACAGTGATCTGGCCAGTCTGTGACTCTAGATGAACGTTTTGCAAATTCTCGACGGTACTCCTGTATTGAACCAATTTGATGCTACACAGATGCTCGTTCGGATTTTGAAACTCTGCAGGCCCATAATTTTCTTGCAATGTTTTAACAAGTTCTTCCCAATAGAGCAAAGTCCGTTCACGATTGATCCAAGAGAAGAGATCAAGCGCATCACCTTCCAGATACATAGCAACAATGTCAACTTTGTGTTCATCTAGAGTTTGATAGTAGCAGAAATATTCTTCTGCCTTCAAAATCCAACCCCTAGGGTCTTCTCCTTCAAATTTGGGAAAGTCCATCTTCGTGTATGGCCTCCGGGGAGGATTTCTTGGCCACCATGTATTATCGATGTCTTCTTTCTCTTCTTTCCAAACATTTGCACTTTTTCCTTTGTTACGAGTTTGATAACTGGTTCCCTCTTGTTGGAATGTGACTAGTCTGGACTTTCAGTGAAGCAACATCTGCTGCCAATGAATCAATTGTGTTTAATTTTGATGCAATAGCAGATAGTTGTTGCGCAAAGGTTTCAACATTGGGAACGTCTTCTTGTGATTGCGAAGTAGAAGATCTGGTATTAACCATATTGGATCAGTTTGCTTTGATACCAAAATGATAGAAACTGATATGAAATGAAATGAAAATGAAACTTTACTAGTTAAATAAAGTGCAAGAATCTTAAACACTGCATTAACCAATAACAATGTCCGTATGGAGTGGACAAATCTCCAGATATAAAGACATAATAATATTTTTCCCTTTTCAGAATTCGCGTAAAAATACAAATATTTATAGTTAACATAAATAACTCCTAACAGATAGATAGAAACAGTTACGGCTGTAAATAACTGCTGGTAATAACTTCTACTTTATAACTACTATATAGATAATTACTGCTTATATATTATATCCTACTTAATACAAAGAAAGTAAGACAGATAAACTAAGATAGATTATCTCCACATGCTGCTCGCCTATATTTTCTTCTAGAGTAAGTCCTTAAAGGAGCATTCGTATCAGACACTCTCAACATCAAATACATACTTGTGAAGCTTCATGTCCTAATTCAAGAACTGTTGGAGGATGTAAATGTTCAATTTATTTGGATAAATCATATTTCATTCATAAGTGGTACACCGAGACAGTGTCTAAACGTATGTAGTTGGTGTATAAGTGGTTAAGCACATATATCAATCAAGCCATCTCTATCCTTACACATTTCGGGATCTTCTCTTTAATCTAACAATGTAGATGAAATAAAAATTTATTTGTTTGATTTTTCAATCTTCTTATTTTTTTTTTGAGATTGGTAACTGTTTCTATTTCTTTATGTACTGAAACCATATTTACATAATAAACTCTAAAGGCACTGTCCTATCCCTATAATGAGTCTAAAACATCATTGATAGAGACAGTGTCATTAGAGTAGATCTGATTACACCAAAAACACAAAGTTAGAATACAATTCAATTTTACTTGCTGCATATTACTTTCCCTATTCTCAAAAACTCTTCAGATTTCTTTCTTTCCAGACAGTCCACCAAATAGTAGCAGGAATGATTCTCCAGTTCTGTTCTTTGCTTGTAATCCTACTTCTTCCCAACTGTATAAGGCCTCTGCAATTCTGCCATTCTACCAAGCATGACCCATGAGATGTTTTTGCGCCTTAGGAATAGACTCCACAATTGGCCAGTGACCTTGCACTGGATGAACAAGTGATTGACTGTTTCTGCAGTTTCCCCGCAAAAAAAACATCTTGAACACTGTGTAATCCCCCTCTTCATCAAATTCTCCTGTGTCAACACCACTTTCTTAGCCAGTAACCACACAAAACAGGCCTCTTTGTGTGGGATCTTGGCCTTCCAAATGTGTTTCCAGGGCCATTTGGATGCCTGCATAATTGGATGGTTCAACTTCCTATATGCTGCACTTACTTTAAAAGTCCCAGTACTGTTCCCCAACCACTGCAATCTGTCTTTCCCTGTATCCAAGCCACTAAATTGTTCAATGACGCTGAAGAATTCTGTAACTCTTTGGAATTTCCCAATCATTGAGGTGCCTTCTAAATATAATATTCCACCCATGAGGTGTCCATAGTTCAACTATTGTATTTTGTTGCTGAAGAACCAGAGTATGTATGTTCGGGAAAAGTGTCTCCAGATTTCGTGCTTCATGCCAATGCTCCTTCCAGAATCTAGTTTTAGCACCATCTACCACTTTAATCTTGGTGTTTTGTTTGAATTCATCCCATAGTGATCGGATGGATTTCCATAAACTAACACCATAGGGAGTGGTAACTTCCTTTGTCATCCAATTGTCACTTTCTTCATATTTTGCTTTTATGACTGAGCCCCATAAATTCTGATCATCGTTGGAATACCTCCAAAGCCACTTCATTCTCAAAGCATTGCTTTGATTCTTAAGGTTCTTGATCCCTAAACCCCCAACTCTCTTATCATTGATCACTTTTTTCCATTTGACTAAGTGGTACCCTTTCCTTTCCTTGTTTCCTTGCCACAAAAACTTTCTCCTGATGCTATCCAACCTATTAATGACACCTGGAGGAATAGGAAATAAAGACATCATATATGTTGGAAGTGCATCAAGCACATAGTTGATCAAAGTTAGGTACTGAGACTTCCACCTTGCTAGTTTCATCTCACACTTCTCAATCACCCCATTCCAAATTTCCAAAGATGTGGATTTGGCCCCTAAAGGCATACCCAAATAAGTAGTTGGAAGAGCAACCACTTCACCACCAGAATTAACTTCAAATTTTCCATATTTGGCACTTCATTAACGGGATACAAGAAGCTTTTTCTTCCGTTAACATGAAGTCCAGACATTCCTTCAAACAAGACTAGAATTAGTCTCAAAATTTTGAGGTGGTCCTCTTCAGCATCACAGAATATCAGGGTATCATCAGCATATTGTAGATGAGTTATCTTTAGGCTTTCCCTTCCGGCTCTAGCTACTTCAAAACCTCTTAGCCATCCTTCTCTATTTGCATTCATAATCATATTGTTGAGTCCCTCCATGACTAACAGGAAAAGGAAAGGTGATAAGGGATCACCTTGCCTTGAGCCCCTTTGTGAACCGAAAAACCCTGATGGACAACCATTTATCAACACTGAGAAGCTTACTGAAGATATGCAGAATTTAATCCATTGTCTCCATTTGAGACCAAAACCCATCTTCTCTAGCATACCCATAAGAAAATCCCAGTTGACATGGTCATATGCTTTCTCAATATCTAATTTGCATAAGATGCCTGGTTTTTTCAAACTTGACCTGGAATCTATAGCTTCATTAGCTATTAGAACAGCATCCATGATCTGCCTCCCCTTAATAAAAGCTAGCTGTTGTGAATTAACAAGTTTGGACATCACTCGTTTTAGCCTTTCAGTGAGCACTTTTGAGAGAATTTTATAGATGCTTCCTATCAAACTGATAGGTCTAAAGTCCCTTAGTTCTTTAGCACCCTTTTTCTTTGGAATCAAGGGTATGAAGGTAGCATTAAAACTTCTTTCAAGCCTCCCTTGGTCATAGAAATGCTGAAAGGTCTTCATGATATCACCTTTGACCACTTCCCAACATTTGATGTAGAACCCCATTGTAAAGCCATCTGGTCCTGGTGCTTTATCCACTGCACATTGCTTTAAACTTCTCAGAACCTCCTCATCAAAATTTCTTTCTAGGTCCTCTATTTCCTCCCCTGTTAGCCTTGGACAGTTTAAGAAATTGTTGCCGGGTCTCCATTGAATATTTTCAGAGTAAAGTTTCTGGTAGAACTCCATTATTTCCCCTTGGATCCTTTCTGGATCTTGGACTATATTCCCCTGAATGAGCAGTTGATCTATGTTGTTATACCTCTTGTGTGCATTAGCCATTTTGTGGAAGAAATTGGTATTCTTGTCCCCTTCCTTTAACCAAACAGATCTTGACCTTTGTCTCCAGTAAATCTCTTCATTTTTTATTAAACCCTCCAGTTTCAGAAGTAAAGTTGCCTTTTCCGTTGCTTCATCTTCTGTCAATGCTCTATCAGTGGCATATTCTCCACAACAGCCAGCTTTTCAAGAACATTCTTTCTCTGTTGGCCAAGACTTCCTTGCTCACTTCTATTCCATTCCTTCAATTTATGTTTCAAAGCTGTTATTATGAAATGGTCTTTTAATTTTTGGGAAATTGTAGAGTTGTCAATAATATTCTTTGTTGGTTTTTAACAGATGTTATATTTGCTTATGAAAAGGTCAGTATAAAGGGTTCTTATAGCTCGATTTAACTTATATTGACCCTTCTCAACCGAGTTGGTAAATGGACCTTTGATTAACCCAGGGACAGGTCAATCGTTGGCAATAGAAGTGTCTAGGTTTTGAAAGCAAGAGTCTTCTGTACAATGCATCGGTTGGAGACACAATGAATCCCTTGGATTAAAAGCCATATATAACTAAGTTTCAATGTCTGTCCATGGCACGTAAGAGTTGAACTGCCATAAAGATATTTGATCTGTTATGTAACATAACAAGCTTTAATATAACAGATGTAGTAACGTATGTTTGTTGAGTACAATTTTTACTAAATGAGCTTTTATACATGCAATGTTCAAGCAATGTGTTGATTCACAGGGTAAATGTTGCAATAATGCAAGCTGTGCACAAGCACACTTTAACAAAAAATAAATATTGTTCTTTTTTAGAACAAATACCGAGTCAATAACAAAAGAATTGCTGTCCAAAAGATTAAATCTGAAAAAATAATGTGTTACACTACTAGATTTTTATTTTTTATTTGTTTTTCAGTTATTCATGTGTGTTCCTAGTCAGCCGTGCACTCGGCCTAATGGCTTTGGGTGCAACCTGCTCTTAAAGATACAATAATTACTGTATCGGCCGAAACTTGGTATTTGACTCAAGTATCGCAAAGATATAAAGGGGGAAGAAGAAAAAGGAAGAGGAGAAAACGTACAATGGCGTATTACTGTTGAAAATTGTTGAAGTTAATTTAACTTCGGTAGTAGCAGAGGTTTAGGTGCTACTTGTAGTCATTCCATCTGCATCGAAACCCAAGTCCCAAGGTAATTATTTTTAATGCTTTGTTATTCTAACCTGAATATATACTATATTACTAAGTTGCTCGGACTCAGGTGCGAGTGTCCGATACAGGTGCGGATCTAGGGGTCGAATCCTTCATGATCTAATTTTTAAGATTCGGGGATTTGGATCCATGTATGGATACGGGTGCGGGGATTCACCTAAAAATAATTAAAATATCTAAAAATAGAGTTATAAAACCTAAATTATGTGATATTATGTAGAGAACTTGAGGAGAATCCTGGAAGGAGATTAAAGGAAACAGAGTGACATAGAAATTTTTATATAAAAGGTATTCCATTTTCTTCAATTTCACCTTAACTTTTGTATTGATTATAGAAATTGTTAAAACTGTCCCGACTTTCCCATCGATTTTGGTCGAAGTACCCAATATCGGTTGACCAAATCGTACACGGATCCCATGCCCACACTCATGTCGTGTCGACACGGGTGTGGCACCAAAAGTGAAGAGTCCGAGCAACTTAGCTATATTATACAGATGGATTTATTCGGTTTGGTTCAGTATTGTTTCGATTTCTTGTATAAGATTAGAGGCCTACCCAAAGTATTCTATACGGTTACAAATTATATATGAACCTATAGTTTTATTAAGAAAAACCTAAAACATTGGTTTGGTTCGGTCACCTTATAAAGAACCATTGACAACCCTACTTGAAGAAAGTCATTCCTTTTCTTTATCAGCCTTCATTTGCTGTGCTGGCATATCTGCTGTACGTTTTAAAACTAAATTGATGTATGTAAGTGAACCTAAAAGTAGATAAAGGATAACCTCCAGTTCACTAATGAGTGGCAGATACAACTAAGGCAGTACTGCATAAAATTGAACCTAAGGCTAATATTGTAAGGTTGAAATGAAAAGACATGCAAGTTTTTCCCCGAGTTCTTGGTGCATATCTTTGTGATCAGGCTGTAAAATAAATAAAGTGACTTTTTCTTGTGTGATCTTTTGCCATAATTGTTGCTTGAATGTGTCTGAGAAGCTCTAAGGCATTCATTATATGGAGTTTTAGTGATTCATACATTCGATTTTTTTAACCAATAAAAATATTTGACATATGCAAATGATCTTTACTTCAATATGCAGTTTGTTCCACTCCCATCAGTGGCAGGATTTTATCTGGCTCGTTTCTTCACGAAGAAAAGTGTCTCATCATACTTTACTTTCGTTGTGCTTGGAAGCTTGATGGTTATATGGTTTGTGATGCACAATTACTGGGATCTGAATATTTGGATGTCAGGCATGCCTTTAAAATCCTTTTGCAAGCTCATTGTTGGTAGTGTTATCCTGGCAATGGCCATTCCTGGTTTAGCTATCCTCCCAGCGCAATTTCGCTTTCTGACTGAGATTGGTTTGATTGGCCATGCTTTTCTGCTCTGTTATATTGAAAATCGCTTCTTTAGTTACTCTAGTGTTTACTACTATGGGTTGGAGGAAGATGTGATGTACCCAAGTTACATGGTAGTCATAACGACATTTATTGGTTTGGCGGTTGTGAGGAGACTTTCCGCGGACAACCGCATTGGATCAAAGGCTGTTTGGGTCCTAACTTGCTTATACTCCTCAAAGCTGGCTGTGCTTTTTGTCACATCAAAGGGAGTTTTGTGGGTGTCAGCTGTCCTCCTGCTGGCTGTTTCTCCTCCCCTGCTTCTTTACAGGTATCTCCTGATCCAGATTGATGTGTCCTTGTCCCCCCCCCCCCCCCCCCCCCCCCCCCCCCCCCCCCNACCCCTACCCAACAACTCAATCCCAAGAGAAAGACAAGGAGAAAAACAGACCCCACATACACCTAGGGATGGCAATGGAGCGGTGCGGGTATGGAGCGGGTTTAAGACAATGTGGGGCTGCCCTGGGGCGGGGCAGTCTCTAAGCGGGTGCGGGGCAAAGTGGGGTGGGTCAAAACCTTTGTTTTTAAAAATTATGCGGGTGAGGGTCTCCTCCCTTCTTGTGTTCTAGTGCCTCTTGTTTGATAAAAATCTCAAATAATATAGAAGTTTTCTCGTCTATATTTGAAGTTTATTATCATGTTAGTATTAATATATCAACAGGAAAATATACTCTATCTAAAATTTGAAGTATTTGTTTTGGTTAGTACTGTGATAAACTGATTGTTTAATTTTTCTTGATTTAGCAGTCAAGTGAAAAATGAAGATTATTGGTGCCAATTCCAGTGATGCATTGTTCACACAGTTGAATTATGGAAATTGGATACTATTAATATGACAATTTATTTAAAAGAAAAAAATCAAGGATAACAATAAATTTAAAATATAGTTTCTTTATTTGAGGTTTGGATGCAAAGCTGTATACTTTGATGTGTATATATTCTTGATTACGTGATCACACAAAAATAATTAGGGATCAGATAAGAATTTTGTATGAACCGGGCGGGGTGAGGCGAGACGGGTTTATGCGGGGTGGGGTGGGGCGGGTAGATCAAAAATTTTGCGGGTGAAGCTTTATCCGCCCCACACCGCCCCATTGCCATCCCTACATACACCAAAAGGATTGTGTTCCTTTTTCAGATTCCTAATCTGTTTATATTGCAGGGATAAGTCAAGAACTGCCTCAAAGATGAAACCTTGGCAAGGTTATGCTCATGCTGCTGTTGTTGCTTTATCAGTTTGGTTTTGTCGTGAAACAGTATTTGAAGCTCTTCAATGGTGGCATGGTAGACCTCCTTCTGATGGTTTGCTTTTAGGCTCCTGCTTCCTCTTGACGGGATTGGCTTGTGTTCCTATTGTGGCACTTCACTTCTCACATGTTATGGTATTCCCTCCAACTAATTTGTTGTGTTATATGCTTTCTTTTTCATAGAGTCATTGATGATTAGATCAGTGATTGTTAATAGATCAAATTTATTACTCTAAAAGGAAATGTGCTTAACATGTTGATTTTCTGTTCTGAACCCTTTTAAGAGGGATATATCTTTTACCATAATACAGATATCCGGAACACCAGGAGAGTTCATATATTGTGATTGGAATGGAATAATGTGAATCTTCAAGTTGAGACTGTTTGCTTAAGAATGCCCTCTCTGTTGGTCTGCTAGACCTTATTTAATGTTATTTTCTTGCTTTTAACTGTTCTTCAAACATTTCATGGTCATAGAATAGGGATACTTATATCACAAACATGGGAAGTGCAACCTCCTGATAAGTGTCCTTTTTAATTGTGTAGAAGATTACTTTTCGTGTTTGCTTTAGTTGGAGGTCTTGACTGGATTCACGTAGTTATGAGCTTTTTCTTTTTATCTTGCAGTCTGCAAAGAGATGCTTGGTGCTGGTGGTTGCAACAGGTTTGTTGTTTATCCTAATGCAGCCACCAATCCCCTTGTCATGGACTTACCACTCGGCCGTAATTAAAGCTGCTCGTCAATCTGCTGATGACATTTCTATTTATGGCTTCTTCGCATCAAAGCCTACATGGCCCTCATGGTTGCTTATTGTTGCAATTCTGCTCACTCTGGCCTCTGTTACTTCCACCATCCCAATCAAATACGTCGTTGAATTGAGGATATTTTACGCCATTGCTATAGGCATTTCTCTTGGAATTTACATATCAGCAGAATATTTTCTCCAGGCTGCAATCCTCCACGCTCTCATCATCGTCACCATGGTCTGTACTTCAGTATTTGTTGTTTTCACTCACTTCCCATCTGCTTCAAGCACAAAATTTCTGCCATGGGTATTTGCACTTCTTGTGGCTCTCTTTCCTGTGACATATTTGTTGGAGGGACAAATCAGAATAAATAAAAGCATCCTTGGAGATAATGCAGTGCAAGATATGGGGGAAGAGGACAGCAAACTGGCAACCCTTCTGGCCGTTGAAGGTGCAAGAACTTCTCTTCTTGGTTTATATGCTGCAATTTTTATGCTTATTGCGCTTGAAGTGAAGTTTGAGCTGGCTTCACTGATGCGAGAAAAGGTAACAGATAGGGGTACAGTTAGACACAGCCTTTCAGGTCAAAGTAGCTCTAGTATTGTTCCCCCAAGATTAAGGTTCATGCAGCAACGCAAAGCCTCTGCTGTTCCATCCTTTACAATCAAGAGAATGGCTGCAGAGGGTGCCTGGATGCCTGCCGTTGGCAATGTTGCCACGATCATGTGCTTTGCTATATGCCTGATTTTGAATGTCAATCTAACTGGTGGCTCAAACCGTGCTATTTTCTTTTTAGCACCTATCTTGCTGCTGCTCAATCAAGATTCTGATTTTGTTGCGGGTTTTGGGGAGAAGCAAAGGTACTTCCCAGTAGTAGTTGTCATCTCTTCCTACTTGGTGTTAACTACCGTGTATAGCATATGGGAAAATATATGGCATGGGAATGCAGGGTGGGGATTAGACGTGGGAGGTCCAGATTGGTTATTTGCAGTGAAGAATTTGGCACTTCTGATTCTAACATTTCCAAGTCACATCCTTTTTAATCGGTTTGTGTGGAGCTACAGGAAACAGGCTGACTCAATGCCATTGATGACAATACCTCTAAATTTGCCATCAGTTTTGATGACGGATATTATCAAGGTTAAGATATTGGGACTCCTTGGAGTTATATATTCGTTAGCCCAGTATCTGATCTCTAGACAAGAATATATTTCAGGAATGAAGTATATTTAGAGAAACATAAAATTTTTGTACTATATGTTGTTGGAAATTTTCAAGTGAGGAATGAAATTAAAGATGTTGCTGTTATTAATGGATATTCCTCATGTTGCATTGATTTCGAGTTCGACCTCATATGTGATGTTGAACTGTTGACATTAGAGAAAATCTTCAATTGTGTTGTACAAGTGCAAAATTGTATAGGCATATCTTGTACGAGTTGATAGTGAAAATTTGAGGTAAAATCAAGGTACTTTGTTTTCAAACAAAATACTTAAGTTTTAAATCTAAAAAGATATCCATGTTTCATTATTTAAAACGCCAGTATTGACAAATTAATAACTAGTTAGTTGTACAAAGAATTAAACTTTCTAAAGCACAGTCGAATTTTATAATTAAAGTCAGGAGAAATCTACAATTACAGTTTATTTTATTAGTGAAAGGCAAAATGTTTGAATATAGCTTTTAGCTGTTATAGAAAGAAGCGATACAAAAAGTGTACTGGTATTATGATGGAATCCGATGCTACAACATTACTCTCACCGTCTTATGCAATCATCACTCTTCAACCTCAAAATTTCCTATATATAAAGAAATATAAGCCAAGGGGATTCAACATATTTAATGTTATGTAGTTTTTCCGGCAATTGATTCAGAGTGTATATATAGATTTGTTTTCTACTCTAGGTACTATATCTTGTCTATGTCGTGAGTCCATCCCTAATCCTATTAGTAGTCAGAGCATTACTCCTATAGTTTCTTGTTACTCAATTTCTGTTTTGTTGAATGCTTGGTCATGATTTCTCTAGTATTTTGTCATGCTTTCTTCATTTCTGTTATTTCTTTTTCCAATCTGCTTTGAACTGTTTCTCTTCGATCTGATGGTCTATCATTAACACAACTACTATTTGGGTAGCTAGCAGAAACTTGTGTATCTTTCTTTGCAATTTCAGTCTCTCACTGTTTTATATCTTTTGTTAATGCACTATACTTGCTCCTACTTTCTATTTGTGTCACATGGCTCTCATTGTTTAAATATTATCATCTTACACAGTGGCGGAGTCTGAAATTCTAGAATTCTAGAATAACACAACTTCCCTTTTCATCTCCCACAATTGTACGTATAAATATACACCCAAGGACTAAGAACTATACTACACAAGAAATGGCTAAGTCGAAAGTTCCAAGACATCAACATTTCGACATGCTCAAGTGTGCAAGAATCAATTGATAAACAATTTCAACAACATTACAAGATAAAACACCATGAAATGAATAGCCATATATCCTATTATTTTCCAGTCACTGAAAGTAATTCGTTTTACTTTCTCAGGTCTTGGCTTCATTAATCATTTGCCTTCTACTATTACTATGTCAACAACGACAACATATTCAGTGGAGTCTGTGAAGGTTACCATGTACACAGACCTTACCCTACCTTTGTAGGGTAGAAAGGTTGTTTCTGGTAGACCCTCGGCACCCTACTATTACTATGTCACTTACAAGAATAGATTTTTCTTTCCCTTTTCGTCTAAGGAACAACTAAAATATGGTTACTTACTAGTAGTGGTTGAGATAGTGGCAAAGGTAGGCTCTTTTTTCACATTTTGTGAGCAAAGGATGCAACCCCAGGATTTCCAAGGGGTTATCCTTCCTAGTACTACTCTCGTCCAAACACACTTAACTGCAGAGTTCTAATGGGATCCGGTGCGTTAGTACTGGTATGATCGGATCCAGGCCCTTTCTCACTTTGTCTGTCAGTCCCATCCGTTGATCTGTACTGATAACAATGTGCTGCATAAAGAAAAGCAGCAAAATTGATGAGACTCATGACAGTGAGGAGCCAATAGAAGTAGTCGAATCTGCCGGTGTTTATGTTCTGGGAAAGCCAGGATTCTCGTGTTTCGCCTTTTCCCCGTGTGACAGACTTGACAATGCTATTCAAAATGGTGGCTGCAAAACAACCAAGACCACCAGCCACAGCAGCATAAGCTGAACCAATGCTTCTCATTGCATCAGGAGCCTCTTCATACAGAAATTCGAGTAATCCCACTATGCAAAAAACTTCAGCTATCCCAATTAGGCAATACTGGATTAGTAACCAATAGGCACTGAGGTCAGGCATTTGAGTCAAAAAACTAGCCTCGTAACCATGTTGTATTGCGTAAGTTCTCCGGTACCTCTCGAAGACACCAGCCCACACCACCGAGAGTATAGAGACTGCCAAGCCAATGCCAACTCTCTGAAGCTGAGAAGCACCATGGGGGTTGCCAGTGATCCGCCTAGATATTGGAACGAACACGGAGTAATAGAGGGAGAGCAGAACAAATATGCTGAGGCCTGGAAAGACCGGCATGCAGGTGACAGGAAGTTTCAAATGTCCCATGTGAGTGTTCAACGTATATGCCTGTTGGACTGATAGAGTCAAATACTCCGTTAGAACCACACTTAACATTATAGTGCAGGCTGGAATCGGAAGAAGTTTCAGCAGGATTTTAACTTCTTCTACTTGAGTCACAGTGCAAAGCCTCCAAGGATTGGCACCATCATCATCTTTTAGCTGCAGAGCTGCTTTGTCCAAACATCTACATTGAGCATACATATAGTGAAGACATAATTAAGTAAACAAAAGTACGTTTTACCTAACAGCTTAAGCTTTTAAATGTGACCGTCACACAATTCAACAACATGGAGAGTGAAAAAAAGGAGCAACCTTGGAAATTTACCTGAAATCATCGGTATGAGGTATCTTGTTGCTGCCCTTGATAGCAGATCTTTTACCAGGAAGTTCATACAAGCCTACTAACTCGCTGCTTTGAAACGAAACATTCCTCTTGCGGAAGGCAGCAACTAGGACTTGGGCAACACGCGTGAGAGGACTGCCTCCAGGCAACCTATGCCTATACATAGGGGTGCCAGCAAAGAATAACATGTTGGACAGGCCCATGGCAATTGCCAATGACCCAAAAGCAGCACCCCATCCATGTTTCATTTGAATATACACAACTGCAGTGAAGGCCACAATCGCCCCAACTGTGACCGACAGGTAAAAAAAGTTGAAAAACCTGTCCAGGTGTGACCTGTAGTTTCTGCTTCTCTCATCGAATTGATCAGCCCCGAATGATGAGACACAAGGCCTTATCCCTGCTGCTCCGAACCCCGTCACATATAACACTGTGTATAAGTACATCATTTGCCAAGATTTCGCTGGTTCGCAGTTGCCTAGAAGAAGGGCAATCTGATCACACTGATCTTGATTGGGCACAAATACCTTAATAGTTGCTAATAATGTTATTCCTGTTAATCCCTACATAACCATAAAGAAGTAAGTAACTGTTACTAGCTTTTAATCCCTCCGTTTCAATTTGTTTGTCTGGTTTTAACTTGACACTGAGTTTAAGAAGTAAAGAAGACTTTTGAATCTTGTGGTCTTAAACCAAAATAGGTAGAATTTACCAAAATACACCCTTTAGTCTAGTGATCTTAAACATGTCATCTGGAAAGTTAGAATAAGAAAGTTGCCGAAAAGGAAAGAGACATTCTTTTTTAAACGGACTAAAAAGGAAAGTAGGACAAACAAATTGAAACGGAGGAGTATGATCTTCACTTGAATGAAGTGATCAAACATTAGACAAGCAAATTATTCATCGAATTTAATTACCACTAGATAAATGGTGGTAAAGATCGCAATAGTCCAGTATCTACCAAGGTAAGCGTCAGCAACGAAACCACCCAACACAGAGGAAGCCTGTGATATGCCCAAAAAATTGTTAACAGCATTGGCAGAGCTAGAAAAAGGCCTGTGCATACGTAGAACATGAACGCCACCATGTTAACAGATAGGCCAAAGTAAGCCATTCTCTCAGCCATTTCATTTCCGAAAATGAACAAGGCAGCTATCCAGCCACCCGTCTTGTTTATATCCGGAATAGGCTTCCCATGGATATTCACAGGAGTAGCTCCTCCTACTCCACCACTATAACCACGTCCGAAAGCTGTTCTCCTATCATCCGATTCAAGGAAGTAGATTCCGAGTTTCTTTGAACCCCGTTTTGGAGTAGAATTCCCTCCTAACTGAACTTCGGGTGATTTGATTTCCCTTTCTTTACTTCCCATCCTTTCAACTCTACAAGCTCCCTCCTCTGCCTTCTTTCTTTATCGCACACACTTCATATACACCAACACTGAAACTGAAAAAGAGAAAGCTTGTAAGACTTATGCCAAGATTTCGAAAGAATTAGTTGAATAACATCCTACAAGATTTCCTCCATTGCCTAGAGTCTAATGTATCTAGAGTCGATGAGTTCAGAACGAGTGTGACTTTAACATCCTACAAGCTTTCCTCCATTGCCTAGTGTCTGTGAGTTCAGAACGAGTGTGATTTTGTTTTATATAAACATTTCAAAGTTTTACTGTATATAGTTAGAGCTGAAAGTAACGAGTTCAGTTAAATCATAGGACGGTCCAAGATCCGTCTCTGAATGTACACACATAATACTATGGTAAGGATTATAATGTCAAGATTTGGAAAGACTTAGGTAGAATAACATCCTACCTATATTTCCTTCATTGCCTAGAGTCCAAATTATACAAAAACGAATTCAGGATCTAGAGTCAACAACAAGATACCCAGTGTAATCTCACAAGCAGAGTCGGAGGAGGGTACAGTGTATGCAGACCTTACACCTACCTCGTAGAGATATAGAGGTTGTCTCCAATAGACCCTCGGCTTAAAATAAAGCATTTCCGAGCAGTTTGAATAAGGGAAAACAGAAATGAGAGCAGTAACAACAATGAAATAATGTGATATGGAGAGCAGTACACAACATACATATAGAGGAACGAAGAGTAATGACAACGAAATAATGTGATCTTATTCTACATAAACATTTCAAAGTTTTCTTGTACATATCTACATAGTTCGAGCTGAAAGCAATGAGTTCACCAAAATCACAGAACCTGCCTTAGATCCGCCTTAAGACCTAATGTAAAACATGTTACCACTTGCCTCATTTTCATCTGATCAGAAACTTCTAGACTCACAGTCTTGGAATTGAGCCATAGTCTGTTGTTATAGAAAAATTCAAGAATGACTTTGACAACTCAAATAAATAGTGTCATATACAAGAAAATTTTTAACACTCAACATACTTGAATTACCATAAGATAAAAAGATTATAACTTCATAAGAATATTTGAACATTTTTATGATCATGGAAAAAAAACAACACCAAAATAGCATTTTAAGTAACATACCTTGGAATTTTGATTAACAACAAAAAGTTTAGTGATGACTTTTAAAAGTCCAAATAGTAGTGATGTATATAGTAGTAAATAAAACCAAAAAAATGTTAAGTCATCTTTTTCATGACAGATATTGCCAGTTTGTTAGGTAGATAGGAAGTAAATGTACTTCTCAATCAATTCATTTATTGAGCCTATTTTTGAAGGATTTATGAGTCAGCACTTGCTACTTTCTACTACACTACTAACTATTACTATTATATTAGCATTATAAATGCAAGTCCTATAAAAATACATTCTCTTATTATATAAGAGTAAAGCAAGCACGTCTTCGTTGATGTGCTTCCTTCAGCAATGATATTTTTGAAAATATTTTTCTCTTATTATATAAGAGAGAAGTTTGAGGCTGAAGCAGACATGTTTTCGTCAACGTATATGCTTTAGCACGGGTATTTTTGAAAATATTTAAAAAGGTATATTCTTATTTTATTTTAGTTTAATTAGTGTTTAGTTTTTTCGAAATTATTGGACCCGCTTTAGTTGTATCTTTTAGCTTTAAATTTATATCGTTTAGTTATAGCTATAGTATTTTGAATGTCGATGATAATATTTGTGTAAATTTTATAACTACATTGAATAAAAAATCAACGGTAAGAAAAACACTTTAATTATGGACATCCCAATGAGCCTCTTCAAATTAGTTTTGCGTGAAAAAAGAATGAGATGATTTACTAACACACAAATATATATATCATCATTTATTTTAGGACAAAATTTTAAAATCATTTAATCAGTGTCATTTAAAACTTATCAATATTAATAATATTTATCATTATTTATTTTATACTTAATAAGATGATTTAATATTGTTTAATTAACACCACTTAAAAAATAAATTTATAAACAAATATTGGATCCGTGCACAACACAAAATTTTTGTAACTAGTTTAATATAAGTATGTCATTATGTGAATACACAACATATCTTTGTTAGTATGTATAAGCGTCACCACCAAAGGATATGATGTATTGGATGATATTATTCCCCCTTAACTAGAGATTTTGGATTCGATTCCTGATATGAAAAAATCATTGGCAAGAAGTGTTTTCCTCCGAATGGGCTCCACATAGCACAAATCAGAATAGTCAGATTCCAATACGGATATTAAATACCAGATGAAAAAATAAAATTAAAAATTAAAAAGTAATCAGTTGAATTAGTCAGCCCCTCCTAATAATTGGATAGTGTAATTACCTTTGTCATTTATACTCAATTACCTACATGACCAATAAGCTCTTAGAGTGTGGAAAAAAGAGTTTGACTAGATGACTTAAATTGAGAAGAATAAAAAGGAGGATTGAAAATTAAATGAGGGGATCCATGAAGCCCCCAACCAACACATGGATCATTTATTTTGGAACCATAAAAGAAGCCAAAAAATGTAAGTAAGCAATTTGTCAAACTTATTTAATGCTGTTGTTTCTGCCAAATAATATAGTTGGTAGTTTCCTGCTTCATCTTTCAATTGGGGTTATTGGGCTTTCAACCCAGTGTTAAAGGCCCAAATGTATAATCTATGTATGCTACCTCGAAAAAGTAAACAGTAAAATGCATTTTGAAGTTCAGTTTATAACTTCATCACACTATTGCTTCCTACAAAACTTTAGGACATTATAACAGAGTTTGTGTGCATCTTTCATTTCTCACTCAATATGATAATTATTTCAGAAAGTCACTTTTCAATTATCTCATAAACTCACTTTTCTTTGTTTTGTGACAACTATATATTGTCATTTCACCAAAAGTAATTATCTCATAAACTCACTTTTCTTTGTTTTCTGACAACTATATATTGTCATTTCACCAAAAGTAATTTATCTCATAAACTCGCTTTTTTTTTTGTTTCCTGACAACTATATATTGTCATTTCACCAAAAGTAACTATCTCATAAACTCACTTTTCTTTGTTCTGTAACAAAAAAAAAAGTTGCTCAACTATCGTCATTTCATCAAACTACTCAAACCAATTCAAATTTCATCTACACTTACTAACTAGTAAGTAATCATGTGCTCTTGCAATAATAAAATTTCGAAAACCCCTCTCCAAAGTACAGTAATCAACTATCTTATTCACAAACCAGAGAAGAAGATATCTTGAAGGATCACTTTCACAAGAAACAGTCAAATATCTATGAACACAAGGGATGTTGTTACATCAACAATACCTTACACCCCATCATTGTTACTACAGTGCTTTTCAAAATCAATCTTTCAACAATTTGATGTGTTTGATCTTAAACCTCTATAAGGAATGATCAGTCTTGATACTCCTTTCATCCTACTGGAAGTTAATCTTGTCATGGCGAAAACTGAGCAAAAAGGAACTTCAATTTGGTATGATTTTGAGAAGTTCAATATCAAACAGGAGTGTCTTATCAATCAATCCTTGGTTCCTCAGCACAAAACTCAAAGCTCTTTGTCCCTGGAAAATGTAAGGAAGGAACTTTTGATGAGAAAAAAAGGATCTGCGCGCCATAGAACACTGTTTTACAAGGAATTGAAGTTACCGAAAATGTTGTTGGTCTTGGACCTTTCTTATCATAGTCATAATCGGGGTATCCCAGCTCCGGAGGAACTATGATTCTGCGATATTGCAAGGAGAAAATGAAATGGAGAATACACGATATCTTCCTCGGTGCAAAAACAGTAATACAAAAGCCATGTAGTAGAAATGACAATGAAATGCGACATTGTTGTCGCATCCCAACTAGGTTCATGTGTCCTTGGATATCTATGAAGTGGTATCTAGTAGAGTCCTACTTATGGGTGTGTAACACGCCACACTTATGATTGGGAGGCTACACAGACATTTAAGAATGTTATCCTTCTTTTGTTACATTGGAAACTAGATTCAAAGACTTTGATAGGTAGTTCAACAATTAACTCCTTTTATATCCTGGGAGATCTACTCATTTAAGGTACCTAAAAAACTTACATGGATAGGAAAATATTAGCTAATCCGAAATGCCCCTAAATTAGGAATACTATCTCAGTTAACTATAACTAAATCTAGCATACAACGGGAGACCACATTGACCATATAGATAAGAGATCAACATCACCTGTGAAGACTCAACTACCATACTTTGAAGCACTTATGCTCATCAGGTAACTATATTCAAGTCGAGGCCATTTACGAGAATATAGAATCATTCAAGATGAGCTATCAGTTCGATAATCTATGTCTAATTCCAACAGTGATACCATAGTTTTAAGGGACGAAAGGTGGATATTTTAACACCCTTTGTATTACAAAGGCAGAAATAAGTCACAATTTAGCAAAACTTGATGCTCAAAAGTCCATTTTTTCAATAATTTTCTTAAGGAAACATTAATGGTAAACTAAAGTTAAATAGAGGGGAGTTATATCACCTTCTGATACCTCCAAGTGCAATCCCAGTAATAGCTTCCTCGAATGCCGGTATGACCTGAACATATGATAAACACAAACTCTGCTAGAAACCTTTCTTACAGCCTCAAAAAGTACCAGGAAAAAAGACAAGTGTAACAGTCAAGTTTCGTGGAATCAGTATAATTTATGACGTCACCAAATGCATGACTAACTAAAAAACATTTACTGAAACATAATGCAATTTCAAAACATGGTTTTAAAACCAGGAATTTAGGCATATAAAACTATAATTAAATCACCATTGTCTGGAGAGAATCAGATGCTTATCAAAAAAGCTCACCTCTTGAGATCCTACTCTGAATTTGAAGAAGTCCTTATCACCCCCCTGCAGCATAATGAACCATTGTCACCTAAAACTGTGCAAGAATCGCTAATTTGACTATATATTTAAGCTGGATTAGTACCTCAAAAGAACCACCTTTCGTCTTGTTACGAGCTTCAAATATGCGACCATAATAACCTATTGTGTAACCATCCCAGTCAACCTAAATTCAGTTGTTAAAGATACATACTCAGATTAATGCAAGCTTGGAACAGCAGCTATCTCAACTGCTTCCTTGAAGGTAAGTTGCTAAGTCCAATGAAAAACAGTAAAATGTGAATTTTCCAAAATTTCCATTTGAAATGGCCAAATGTTTAGAGACCATAAAGAAACTTCTTTGGCCCAACTTTAAAGACTCCGCCAAGTCTATTTATTAATAAGCCTAATTGGTCTCTGCAGTTATTCTAGCTTAAAACCGGACATTGAAACAAACAAATGAAGTGTAAGAGATAAATTTGAGTAGGCCATCCACAGGCTTACCACCACTGTATCTCCGATCTTCGGAGTGGGACCACTTCCAACTCTCAAATCCTGCATGTTTGTTAGACTCAATCAAAATCCAGGCCAGCCTATGCATGAAAAAACATGATTGAGTTCCTTATGTATAGCTCATATAAGTGACCTTATACTGGAGACCTGATTGAGTTTCAGTATAGTCAGGATACCGCATCTTTGTCTTCCCATAGTCCTTTCCTCTCAAAGCAGGCACTATGTAATCAGAAAGAAATCAAAGAATTATAGTCCTTTCCTCTCACTGTAGGCAATGTATATCTAGAAAGTAATAAAGATTTAGTTTTGGAGCAATGT